>NW_024068111.1:0-235000 GCF_009389715.1 Phoenix dactylifera | reverse complement strand
TTATCTTTTGGAGAGGCATGCAAATTGGCTACAAGCCTTTTAAAATGAAAACATAAAGAGTTTTAGGAAGATCCATCTTAGGTATAGCATGAAGTGTCTACCTAATTATATTAACCTAGAGTGCAGAACACCTCATCTTCCTAGGCATAGATCATCTTAGACTACTTTAGCAAACATGAATCGTAAAAAGCATGCTCAAAGTTTAAACTGTTGGGAACCCGCCCATGCCGCAGAAAATTCAAAAAAATTCGGATGGCAGCGGAATCGGCATGTGCGGGATCGACGTTCATCGCATGAACGTTGTTTCATGAACCGTTCGTAGATAGATAAGGATTAAATATTTTTAAAAACATTTGAAGATCAGATCTTCACCTTGTGCGGGTAGATGATCACCGCAAATCTGAGTTCGTGGTTTTAGGAGGAGGGTTCGCTTGAAGCCGTTCAAGTGTCCGGCCTCTATGGGTATCCACACGAAGCAGTGATCCGATCAAAGCTCTCTTGTCTTCTCGGGGTGCTAGCTCCCTTGCAAAGACTTCTTTTGATGGCTGATTTCCTCTCTTTCAATCAACCCTTGATTGTGTTTGAGAGGAGGAAGAAGAAGGAGGGATCTTGAAGAAGAACCAAAGCCCTTAATGCAGCCTTTCTTTTCCCTGCGTTGGATGAAGGAAGGGAAGGGGAGGAGGCCGCCAAGGCTTCTTCTTCTTTTCTTCTTGCTTGCGGATGAAACAAGGAGAGGAGGAGGGGAGGGCGTACGGCAGCAAGAGGAGGAGCTTCTCGTCTATTAGGTCAGCCCCAAAACCTCCTCTTTTTATAACATCTAGGGCTCCTACAAGTTAGGAGCCCTTGATGTATTACAAAGAGGGGCGCCGGCCCCTCTTGTTGCCGCACCAAGGGATCAAAGGAGGAGGGGCGTGAGCCCCTCCCTCTCATGTTGCCCTAATCCTCATCTAATGAGGATTGGGAGGCCCTAATATGGTTTAGCCCTAATCCAATTAGGCTTAGCCCAAGGGTGAACCAATTTGGATCCAATCTAGGTAAGTCCTAATCCAATTAGAACTTAAATCAATTTTGACTCAATTGAACTCTTCAATCCTAATCCAATTAGGAGTCTTATTGATTCATTAGATTAATAATTAATTGTGACTTAAGAAACCCTAATCCAAATTAGGACATATTTAATTTTAGTCCTAATCCAATTAGGACTCTATTTGAATCCGAAGTCCTAATCTGATTAGGACTCTAGGAATCCTACTCCAAGTAGGAATCCGATTTTAATTCAAAACTCCTAATCTCATTAGGATTGTAGGAATCCTATTCCAAGTAGGAATCCCAGTCCTACTCCAACTAGGATTTCCAGTCCTAATCCAATTAGGACTCTAGGAATCCCACTCGAAGTAGGACTCTTGTTTCAAGTCCAATTAATTAATTCCCTTTGTTCCTTCTTCAACTGAATATCAATCGAATTGATTACTTGTGATTCCTAATCACGATTCAACCATCGGATCGGTCAATACTTCTAGTGTGTGTGACCCTATAGGTTCTACTCTGACTGGTAGTGAGATATATTATGATTTCTATCATAATATCATTGAAAACTCCTTTCAATGGATTGGAACGATTCCAACTCAACTCATTAGGGTTTATCGATCATCAAGATAATCCCTATGAGTCCCACCATCCACCAGTGACACCTAGCAGCATGTAGTGGCTACCCAGCAGAATAGAATGGTGAACCTCTAGGTGCAGTTATCATGTGATACAGTCCTACTATCGTGGATCCCTACAGGACGGAGGTCATGGACAACTCGTCAAACCCCATCGTCTGTCATATGTGAAGATTTATTCGACTTAAGTTCGAGAGTGGAAAACTCTTTCTCCACTATGCATACTGCCCCGGCCGAGGTCTTACGAACTCAGTCTTATAAATCACATAGGATCTCTCCTTATCTATCAAGGTCGATAGATTCCTTATAGGTGCATACCCTACTCCTACAGTGAACTTACTGCAGCCAATCTACACTGCATGGACCCATATGGCTAGAGACCATGTATGTGTGCAGTCAAACTACAATAACCTCACTGTGAGTAGCCGAAGCACCGCAGGTCAAAGGACCAGTCACACTACTGCAACATCAAGCAAGTCACTGACGAGTGGATAGACATCCAAGTGACTTCTTGTATTGGTCACGCTCAGTACCCTTGTTCTTAACAAGCACCTGCACTATTACTTTATTGTCGCCACACTGTGGACTCGAGTCTCGTCCATCCATAAGGAAAGTAATCTGTGCACTGATCTCATCAGATCGATCACCGTCCTCGTGATGATCCATCGATCAAGAGCGTTCAGAAATTAATCACTAATGATACATGGCTCAAATTCTCAACTCTTGAGAATATGCATCATCATCTTATTAATTCCTTGGACGATTCATAGACACAATAATAATATGAATGAAAAAGATGCCTTTCATTTATTCAATAATAATAAAGTCAAGTACAAATTATGTCCTAGAATTAATAATGTGTCAGCCAAAATTGGCTTCTAGGGCATACATCTAACAATCTCCCACTTGCACTAAAGCCAATCAGTCATATATCTTAGTCCCATTTTCTCAAGGTGGACTTCAGTCTTTTGCTGAGTTAGCTGTTTAGTGAACGGGTCTGCCACGTTGTCCGCGGAGTCTACTCTCTGTACTTCGACATACTTTTTCTCAACATAGTCGCGTATGAGATGGAAGCGCCGCTCTATATGCTTGGACTTCTGATGAGACCTTGGCTCCTTAGCAAGGGCTATGGCGCCATTATTATCGCAGTAGCGTGTTATGGCATCTGATGACATTACATCCAATTCTGCAATGAATTTCTTGAACCAGAAGCCTTCCTTAGCAGCTTCGGAGGCGGCGATGTATTCAGCTTCCATAGTAGAATCAGCAATGATCGGTTGAACTCTTCCAATTTACCGTACCACCATTGCACAAGAACACATATCCAGATGTTGACTTTCTATCATCGACATCAGTCATGAAGTCTGAATCTGTGTATCCTTCTACCTTCAACTCTGATGATCCTCCAAAAATCAAGAATAAATCTTTAGTTCTTCTCAAGTACTTAAGAATATTCTTCACAGCTGTCCAGTGTTCTTCACCTGGATTTGACTGATATCTGCTTGTGACACTCACAGCAAGAGCTATATCAGGTCGTGTACATAGCATGGCATACATGAGGCTCCCTATTGCTGATGCATAGGGAATCTTGCTCATGCGTTGAATCTCTTCAGATGTATTGGGGCACATCTTCTTGGAGAGATGAATTCCATGCCTAAGGGGTAAAAGACCCTTTTTGGAGTTTTCCATGCTGAACCTTTTCAGCACTTCCTCTATATACATTTTCTGTGATAGGCCAAGCAACCTTTTAGATCTATCTCTATAGACCTTTATTCCCAAAATATAGGATGCTTCCCCAAGGTCTTTCATGGAGAACTCTTTTGACAACCAGACCTTGACCGAGGTTAGCATGGGAATATCATTCCCTATCAGGAGGATGTCGTCCACGTACAGTACGAGAAATACGACAGCGCTCCCACTAACCTTTTTGTAAACACACGGTTTCTCTTTGTTTTTGATGAAATCAAACATTTTGATTGTGTCATCGAAACGAGTGTTCCAACTCCGAGATGCTTGCTTTAGTCCATAAATGGACCTTTGCAGCTTGCAGACCTTGTGATCTCCATCACTGAAAGTGAAGCCCAAAGGCTGTTTCATGTAGATATCTTCATCAAGATGTCCATTTAGGAAAGCAGTTTTCACATCCATCTGCCAGATTTCATAATCATGAAATGCTGCAATGGTAAGCAATGTTCGGATGGATTTCAGCATGGCTACAGGTGAAAAGGTCTCCTGATAGTCAATGCCTTCGCGTTCACTATACCCTTTCGCCACAAGCCTTGCCTTATAGGTCTCTACCTCTCCATCCGAACCTATCTTCCTTTTGTAGATCCATTTACATCCAATAGGTACAATACCTTCTGGTGGATCTACTAAGGTCCAGACTTGGTTGGAATGCATGGAGTCTAATTCTGACTTTATAGCTTCCAACCATTTTTCGGAATCGATATCAGATATCGCCTCGTTGTAGGTTTTGGGATCCTGTATGTGATCCCTATCTCCCACTAGGAACATTTCTTCGGTATCCTCTTCTAGTATACCTAAGTATCTATCGGAGGATGGGAGACCCTACTAGATCTGCGAGGTAGTTGAGGGACATCGTGTACTGGCTCTGTATGAATGGGTTCGATAGGATCCATGACTCGTTGCTTTTCAGAGACTTTCTCTTCAAGCTCAATTTTCCTCCCACTGCCTCTATCAAGGATAAACTGATTTTCCAAGAAGATGGCATGACGGCTCACAAACACATTGTGATCCTCTGAGACGTAAAAATTGTATCCTAATGACTCTTTGGGATATCCTATAAAACGAGCACTTATGGTCCTAGCCTCTAGTTTGTCCGCCTGCAGTCTTTTGACATGGGCCGGACATCCCCAAATCTTGAGATAACCAAGACTTGGTTTCTTACCATATACTGCGGTAAGTAAGGCATCTCCTCAAAGAAACATAGGTAAATCAGTGAAGCTCATCATGGACCGGACCATATCCAATAGGGTCCGATTTCTCCTCTCTGACACCTCGTTGAGTTGAGGTGTACCCGAAGAAGTCCATTGTGAGACTATGCCATTGTCCTTGAGATAGTCCCGGAATTCTCCACTAAGGTATTCTCCTCCTCGATCTGATCGAAGAGCCTTAAGGGGTTTTCTAGTTTTTTTTCTACTTCATTTCTGAACTCTTTGAACTTTTCAAAAGATTCAGATTTGTGTCTCATAAGATAGACATACCCATACCGTGAATAATCATCGGTAAAGGTAATGAAGTACGAATAACGTCCCCTGGCTAGCACATCGAATGGGCCACACACATCTGTGTGTATCAGGGTAAGTATTTCAGTGGTCCTCTCCCCATGTCCTACAAAGGGTAATCTAGCCATTTTTTCTTGAAGACAGGACTCGCAAACTGGATATGACTCGAAAGTCAATGAGCCGAGAAGCCCATCTTTATCCATTTTGTTCATTCTATCCTCTCCAATATGGCCAAGCCTGAGGTGCCACAAATATTTTTGGTTTATCTCATCCCTGGATCTTTTGGATCCTTTGGCATTCACTACTTGCTCAGACACATTTATAGATACATCCATATGCAAATGATAGAGACTGTCAATCATAAAACCACGTGCGACTATTTTATTTCTGAAATAAATAAAACAGCAGTCTTTGTCAAATGTAAAAACATGACCTTTCTGTGCTAGACATGAAACAGAAATCAAATTTCTGCTAGCAGCAGGTACATAATAGCAGTCTCTAAGTAATAAACTAAAACTAGACGGTAGTCGCAGATGGTAGGTGCCGACAGCCACAGCAGCAACTTTTGCCCCGTTGCCAACCCGAAGGGTTATCGCACCTTCCACCAGCCTTCTACTTTCCTTTAGACCCTGCATGGTAGTGCATAGATGAGCACTAGAACCAGAATCTATAACCCAACTAGAAGTAGAAGAAACCGTTAGATTAGTTTCAATTATGAGCAAGTCCATACCTTCTGAAGGTGTGTCACCTTTCTTGTTCTTCAGGCTCTCGAGGTATGAAGGACAATTCCTCTTCCAGTGGCCGTCGACATTGCAGTGGAAACATTTTCCTTTGTCATTGGCCTTTTTCTTTTGAACTTCCTTCTTTGGCTTCTTGTCTTTCTTTTGCTTCTTAGCAGGCTTCTTTTTCTTCCAAGTGGACTTTCTCTTGGAACCAGAAGTCAACTCAGCAGCAAGGACATTGCCCCTTGAACCTTTCAAGGCTCCCTCAGCAGTTACCAACATATTTATCAGTTCAGTCTTAGTGCAATTCAATCTTATTCATGTGGTAGTTTACTATAAACTGACCAAATGAATCAGGAAGGGATTGAAGGATCAGATCAACTTGCAATTCCTTGTGCATGTTCATACCGAGCTTCTCAAGCTCCTCAAGGTCCTTGATCATAGTCAGACCGTGATCATGGGACGGACTGCCCTGTCGCGCATCTTTGTCTTGAAGAGCCTCTTGGACACTTCAAAACGAAGCTGTGCGACTTCTGCTCACCATACAAACTCTTGCAGGTGTGCTAGTATGTCCCTAGCAGTCTTGAGATTCTCATGCTGGCATTGGAGTTCATTGGACATGGGATGCCATCATATAGCACTTGACTCTAATGTCATCATCCATCCACTTTTGATGCATCTGTCGCTGAACATCAGTTAGACGTGCTGGTAGTGTGGGGATATCTGAATCGAGTATGTAGCCCTATTTTCTCACAGCTCAAAATAATTTTGAGATTTCTAAGCCAGTCCTTGTAATTTGTACGGGTCAATCGTTGGTTCTCAAGAATACAGGTCAAAGGGTTGAAGGGCTGATCTATTATGATCTGCAGAGAGTTAAAGATTCTAGTTATGACTTTTGTACTTGATCCTAATCTGTTCTTAAGGTCTTTTAGAACAATGTAACTCCCACTATTTTCTCGAATTCCTCACACTCTCCTGGTAGAAAAAACGAAATTCTACACGACTAGGGTTTCTAGTGGGTACTCTGGTGGTCCCCCCGATCTACATGGCACCTCACCTAACAGTTATTTGGTGACACATAGATGGATGAGTGTACAACTCTTGTACAATTGCTACTCAAGCATGTTGCAGTGCAACTCGGTCTCTAAGCATGAAGACCTCACCTAACAGTTATTGGTCTCATTTCTTAGTTAAGTCAGACCCACCGTATAACCGTAGGAATAAAGTCGTCATTGAGTCCTCACCTAACAGTTATTGGTGCCCAACCCCCACCTTTACCCCTACAACATCTCATATCTATAGAGAGGGTCCAGCCCCCACGATGCAACTTGCCCACTGTGTCCAAGCGAGACAAATCAACATCAGAAAGACCTTAGCAGCTCTCTACAGTGAAAGACCTATTGACTTAATATTGGTTAATCAGGTCTTAGTGTTTGCAACTTGAGCTCTTCATAAGAGGTAATCGAACAATTGGCCAGGTAAGCAGGTGGGGAGGCTCCCCTACTCAGAGAGTAAGGTCCTAATTAAGTAACCACCCTTTCATGCTTCCCTAGACACCAATTAGGATCCAATTAATCTAATATGACTTGCTCATGTCGGTTCACTCTCGACTTGATTGAGGAGGTTTTAATTTAGGTCTCAATTGGGATTGCTACATCATATGTAAAACCTATCTATCCCCGACTCTCATTCACATCACATATAAACGGCACATTGCAGGCAGTTATAATCGCAGCAATAATTAAAGCTAAACTTTAAATAGGTTGATGATCATGGATTCTAGTTAGGTCGTATTACAAGCACATGCAACGTCAATCGATCAATGGTCTTCAACTCTTGAATTGGTTCCAAGCCTCCTTGACTCGATCCTTGACCAACTCTTGATCCAATCGCCATCAACCGCTTAGACCCCTGCTCATCTCATGCATCATCTTCGACTTTGATCGTTGACGTACATCACATCACAGAAATACAACCAGATATAAAATAAAAACAAAAATAAATTACATCTCCCTTTTAGGAGGCACGCAGGCCTCTCAAAATATTTAAATAAGATGCATGCAAGCATCTGAAAATTACATGACATTACAGATCACATTGCAGGTCATTACATTCGATACCAAAAGGGTTTGAATCCTATGATCATCACCATATGCAAACAATTATAATTTTCAGATCTGAGAATTAATTGATTATGTTATGACATAGGTTGCTGATCAATGCTAATCATGATTCTAAACTTTTGTAATCTCATTAACAATGCAATTAGAATCATCATCTTATCACATAAAAATCAGCATGCAAAAATTCAGCAACCCTGAAAATCTGCATGCAGAAATTTTCAGCATGCATGATCATTCAATTTTCAGATCTAATAAGCCTTTAGATAATTAATTCTTACCTTAATCTACGAAGCCTGGCTCTTATACCACTGTTGGGGGAGTCTCCACTCCTACATGGGTTCGTCCTATTAAAAATAGGGTGACACCCATGTATACCTATCAGAGCACGCATCTCTATACGCCTCCGGACGGAGAGCCACGCTTCGTCACACGATCACGTGTGAGAGTTTCCAGAGATCGGTCACAACTCTTGGACCTTTGCTCTGATACCACTGTTGGGGAACCCGCCCATGCCGCAGAAAATTCAAAAAAATTCGGATGGCAGCGGAATCGGCATGTGCGGGATCGATGTTCATCGCATGAACGTTGTTTCATGAACCGTTCGTAGATAGATAAGGATTTAAATATTTTTAAAAAAATTTGAAGATCAGATCTTCACCTTGTGCGGGTAGATGATCACCGCAAATTTGAGTTCGTGGTTTTAGGAAGAGGGTTCGCTTGAAGCCGTTCAAGTGTCTGGCCTTTACGGGTATCCACACGAAGCAGTGATCCGATCAAAGCTCTCTTGTCTTCCCGGGGTGCTAGCTCCCTTGCAAAGACTTCTTTTGATGGCTGATTTTCTCTCTTTCAATCAACCCTTGATTGTGTTTGAGAGGAGGAAGAAGAAGGAGGGATCTTGAAGAAGAACCAAAGCCCTTACTGCAGCCTTTCTTTTCTCTGCGTTGGATGAAGGAAGGGAAGGGGAGGAGGCCGCCAAGGCTTCTTCTTCTTTTCTTCTTGCTTGCGGATGAAACAAGGAGAGGAGGAGGGGGGGGCGTACGGAAGCAAGAGGAGGAGCTTCTCGTCTATTAGGTCAGCCCCAAAACCTCCTCTTTTTATAACATCTAGGGCTCCTACAAGTTAGGAGCCCTTGATGTATTACCAAGAGGGCGCCGGCCCCTCTTGTTGCCGCACCAAGGGATCAAAGGAGGAGGGGCGTGAGCCCCTCCCTCTCATGTTGCCCTAATCCTCATCTAATGAGGATTGGAGGCCCTAATGTGGTTTAGCCCTAATCCAATTAGGCTAGCCCAAGGGTGAACCAATTTGGATCCAATCTAGGTAAGTCCTAATCCAATTAGAACTTAAATCAATTTTGACTCAATTGAACTCTTCAATCCTAATCCAATTAGGAGTCTTATTGATTCATTAGATTAATAATTAATTGTGACTTAAAAAATTCTAATCCAAATTAGGACATATTTAATTTTAGTCCTAATCCAATTAGGACTTCTATTTGAATTCGAAGTCCTAATCTGATTAGGACTCTAGAAATCCTACTCCAAGTAGGAATCCGATTTTAATTCAAAACTCCTAATCTCATTAGGATTGTAGGAATCCTATTCCAAGTAGGAATCTCAGTCCTACTCCAACTAGGATTTCCAGTCCTAATCCAATTAGGACTCTAGGAATCCTACTCGAAGTAGGACTCTTGTTTCAAGTCCAATTAATTAATTCTCTTTGTTCTTTCTTCAACTGAATATCAATCGAATTGATTACTTTGTGATTCCTAATCACGATTCAACCATCGGATCGGTCAATACTTCTAGTGTGTGTGACCCCATAGGTTCTACTCTGACTGGTAGTGAGATATATTATGATTTCTATCATAATATCATTGAAAACTCCTTTCAATGGATTGGAACGATTCCAACTCAACTCATTAAGGTTTATCGATCATCAAGATAATCCCTATTGAAAGAGTAGATGCCCTATAAGCCAATCATTTGATGGGTTTCTCTTTGTAATCCTCCAAATCATGTACTTTGACACTCGATATATATCAATAAAGGCATTGTGTTTCATCATTTGCTGCTTATCTATTTTATTATTGGATGATGAACCCCATAAATTAGGACATTGGTTTTAGGATTATGATGAGATCATACCAGTGAGACCTAAAATCCTAAAATCCTAATTTGGAATATTCCCAGTCAAATTGGTATATTGAGTCGGGGATCAATATTACCGAAAAGACTGGCACAGCTTATGTATGCTCAATGTAGAGGGTGATTGATCTCACAATCACTTGGGTGAGACACTAATACAAAGATGTGGGTGCTCATTAGAGGAATGAGTTCACTGAAATGACCAGCCATGAGAACATCTTATGGATGCTTACTTAATTATCAAAAGATGGTTCTCATAGTGGGAGTTGTGCAAGTGATCCTTAGACCTGAGATCACCATGGTACCTTGTGCACTTGAAGCTATGTTTTGGTTTACCCTCATTCACGACATTGCGTTGTGTACGGGGTATTCTGGATATGGTGGATTTTGTACGAAGGTTGTGAGTAGGTCAACAAGGAATCAGTCACTTCTAGTAAGAGAAGGTAACATCCTACTTACTCTAATCTTATGATGATTCAAGAAGCCTTTGATCAAAGCAAAATGAATATTAGAAAGAGTTTCTAATGTTTTAATGTTTGAATTATCATATAAAAGATTGAGAGAGACATGAATAAGTGATTGAGTTTGATATTGATCCATACTCATGCACTTATTCAGGATGTAGTATGACTGAGAGATTGAATTGCACAGTAACTTGCCACTGAAGGGTATGTTTGGATTTGTCCAATACATTCCTCATCTTCGGGTAGACATGATACATTGCTAGACGTCAATCATGTCTTGTGGGTTGATCGGATCAAAGAGTTTGATTAGATCAAAGCATCAGAAAGGTTCTGATTGCTAAGTCAGGTTTAGCACTAAATTGAACCTAAATTGGATTAGAGGTATTCTAATCAGGTTAGGTCAACTTGCACCTGCACCTACTGCTGGCTAAGATAAGGAACCCAATGGGTCACACACAAGGGAATTGATCAAGGGTCTAATTGGATTAGATCATGTTTGCAAGATGAACATGCTAGCACGTGTTGCAAACCCTAGCTCCTGATTCAAATTAAA
Organism: Phoenix dactylifera; assembly: GCF_009389715.1. NCBI lineage: Eukaryota > Viridiplantae > Streptophyta > Magnoliopsida > Arecales > Arecaceae > Phoenix > Phoenix dactylifera. The sequence continues at coordinate 224,085 of NW_024068111.1, read as the reverse complement.
TTCGAATCTGATTCTTAGGTTAGGTTGATCTAATATGATTAGATCATGACCTAATATGGGTTAGCCAAGAGTTGGAACCCATTTGGCTTTAATTAGACCTGATTTGATTAGGTTTAATATTTTTTTTAAGTTGGTTAAACCCAATTGGATTGGGTTTGATAGGGCCTTCACTTCTGGACCATTGGATCACTCCCTGGATGAAGAATCTGATCCACTGGTTGGCGCCCTTCATCTGGACCATTGGATGGATTTCTGGATGAAGGATCTGGACCATTGGTCAGCGCCTGAATCTGGACCACTGGATGTCTCTCTGGATGAAAGATCTGGACCGTTGCTCAGCGCCTGAATCTGGACCATCGGTGATGGCATCTTGCTTCTGGACCATTGGATGGCACCCTGGATGATGATGCCTTGATCTGGACCATTAGATGGTGCCTAGATCTGGACCATTGGCTTTGGTTCACTGCATTTGGGCCCTTGGATCATCAGGATTTAAGAGGGAGACATGAGAAAGAAGTTGATACACCCTTCTCCTTAGCACCCCATCATGATGGGATGCCTCTCTTGGCACATGCCTCATCATGATGAGGTGTGTGGATGGGATGCATCCCTTTATGATGCATCCCTCCACTCTTATAAATAAAGAGGTGCCTTGGGGTTCTAAAGATCATAAAAAGAAAAAGTCTCTCCTTCTCTCTCCCTTATCCCTTCTTTCTTACAAGCCTCTCTCTTTTGTCCTAACCCAAGACAAGAGGGTCTTCTTTAGGACAAAAAGGCTAGTGAATGTTTTAGAGGTAGAAAGAAAGAAGGAAGTGAAGAAAAATCAGCCAATTAAATCCTTTGGAAGGATTGAACAATTAGAATCAAATTTTGGTGGAGCTAGAGTCTTGAACCCATTCCTGTGTGGATCAACATCGGAGAGTGAACATTTGGGCACCTTAGGACATCTTCAGATATATTGGATATAGCGTGATAGGTATTCTTCTATACCAAGATTATATTTTCTACATTATTTGGTTATACTATTAAGGCGATCTTGGCTTATTAGGGTTTCATATAATGGGTTTTATAAGAAAATTTTATAATCCCGTATCTTCCGCTGCGCCCTAGGGCATTAGAAAACCCCAACAGTGGTATCAGAGCCACCCTTAATTAGTTTAACCAAATGATAATACATGCTATTATCTTGATGCTATGAGATAGCTAGGTTATTTGTATGCAAGATTAGTTTATGCTATGAGATAGTGTTATATTCATGTTGTAGCACAGTATAATTGCTAGTACTAAATTATAGAATGTGCAATGAGACCAATATAGTAGTATGAAAACTTTGGGCTGACCCACTCTGGAACAATCGACTCAGTTGGTGTCTAGGAAGGAAGCCACAGGTGGTTACTTAATTAGGACCTCACTCTCTGAGTGAGGGGTGCCTCCCACCTGCTTTTCTGGCCAATTATTTGATTGTCCTTTATGGTTGAGCTTAATGTTAGTAAGATACTACTATTTAAAAGGCCTTACTAAATTCATAATTAAGTCGTAGTGTTAATTGCTTTAAGCTGAGCCATTCTGAATCAATTGACTAAGTTGGTGTCTAGGAAAGAGGCTACAGGTGGTTATTTAATTAGGACCTTACTAAGTAAGGAGAGCCTCCCATCTGCTTGTTAGATGTATGCCCTAGAAGCCAATTTGGCTGACACATTGTTGATTCTAGGGACATAATTTTGTACTTGACTATTTATTATTGAATAAATAAAAGGCATCTTTTTCATTCATATTGTTTATGTGTCTATGGAATCGTCCAAGAAATTAATAAGATGATGATACATATTCTCAAGAGTTGAGAATTTGAGCCATGTATCATTGGTGATTAATTTCTAAATGCTCCTGATCAAAGGATCATCACGAGGACGGTGATCGATCCGATCAGTGCACAGATCACTCTCCTTCTGGATGGACGAGACTTGAGTCCACAGTGTAGGGACACTGAAGTGATAGTGCAGGTGCTTGTTAGAGAACAAGGGTACTGAGCGTGACCAATACAAGAAGTCACTTGGATGTCTATCCACTCGTCAGTGACTTGCTTGATGTTGCAGTAGTGTGACTGGTCCTTTGACCTGCGGCGCTTCGGCTACTCACAGTGAGGTTATTGTAGTTTGACTGCACACATACATGGTCTCTAGCCATATGGGTCCATGCAGTGTAGATTGGCTGCAGTAAGTTCACTGTAGGAGTAGGGTATGCACCTATATGGAATCTATCGACCTTGATAGATAAGGAGAGATCCTATGTGATTTATAAGACTGAGTTCGTAAGACCTCGGCCGGGGCAGTATGCACAGTGGAGAAAGAGTTTTTTCACTATCGAACTCGAGTCGAATAAATCTTGACAAATGACAGACGATGGGGTTTGACGAGTTGTCCATGACCTCCGTCCTGTAGGGATCCACGATAGTAGGACTGTATCACATGTTAACTGCACCTAGAGGTTCATCATTCCATTCTGCTGGGTAGCCACTACATGCTGCTAGGTGTCACTGGTGGATGGTGGGACTCATAGGGATTATCTTGATGATCGATAAACCCTAATGAGTTGAGTTGGAATCGTTCCAACCCATTGAAAGGAGTTTTCAATGATATAGTGATAGAGATCACAATATATCTCACTACCAGTCAGAATAGAACCTATGGGGTCACACACACTAGAAGTATTGACCGATCCGATGGTTGAAATCGTGATTAGGAATCACAAGAAATCAATTTGATTGATAAAGAAGTTGAAGAAGAACAAAGGGAATTAATTAATTAGACTTAAACACAAATGCTACTTCGGGTAGGATTCCTAGAGTCCTAATTGGATTAGGGCTGGGAATCCTAGTTGGAGTAGGACTGGAATTCCTACTTGGAATAGGATTCCTAAAATCCTAATGAGATTAGGAGTTTTGAATTAAAATTGGATTCCTACTTGGAGTAGGATTCCTAGAAATCCTAATTGGATTAGGACTAAAATTAAATACATCCTAATTAGATTAGGATTCCTTAAGTCTAAATTAATTATTAATCTAATGAATCAACATGACTCCTAATTGGATTAGGATTGAAGAGTTCAATTGAGTCATGGTTCATTCAAGTCCTAATTGGATTAGGACTAGTATAGATTGAACCCAATTTGGCCAATCCTAATTAGATTAGGATTAAACCATGAGAGAGGCACCTAATCCTCTTTGGAAGAGGATTAGGTTAACCAAGTAAGAGGGGCATCAGCCCCTCTCATCTTGGATGGTGCGGATTGAAGGAGAGAGAGGGGCCGGCGCACCCCCCCTTTCTTTCTTTGGAAAACCATCTAGGGCTCCTACTTTGGAGGAGCCCTTGATGGCTATAAGAAGCACCATGAGGCCGGCGCCCTAGGTATTGGAGCCATCCTCCTCTTGCTGCCGCCACCCTCCCCTCTCCTCTCTTAGTTCAGCCGCAAGCAAAGGAAGAGCAAGGTCCAAGCGTTGGCGCCTTCCTCTTCCTCCAATCCTTCTTCCAACGCAGGGAAAAGAAAGAAGGCTGCAGAAGCTGTGTTCTTCTTCCTTGAGTTCCTTCTTCTTCTTCCTCCTCTCAAGCACTTTCAAGAGTTGAAAGAAAGAGAAGAGATCAGCCATCAAAGGAGTCTTTGCAAGGGAGCTAGCACCCCGGGAAGACAAGAAAGCTTTGATCGGTTCTCTACTTCGTGTGGATACCCGTAGAGGCCGGACGTTTGAACGGCTTCAAACGAACCCTCTTCCAAAACCACGAATTTAGATTCGCGGTGATCATCTACCCGCGCAAGGTGAAGATTTGATCTTCCTATTAGTTCTAAAAGTTTTAATTCTTACCTAATTACGAAAGGTCTCGAAACAAGCGTTCATGCGATGAACGTCGAACCCGTGCATGCCGATTCCGCTGCCATCTGAAAATTTTTGAAATATCAGCGGCATGGGCGGGTTCCCAACACTGCTTACCTGGCCAACTATTTGATTGACCTCCATGGAAAAGCTAATTGCTGATATAACACTATAAAGGTCCTTCCTTCATGCTTAGATATTATTATGTCAATATCTACGCTAGCTTGTTGTGATTCCCACAAGGCTAGTATTAGGGATTGATATTGTAATATCTTGGTGCGTATGATGCATATGGTATATTTTAATATGTTGCCTTGTTGTGATTCCCACAAGGGCAGCATTATTCAAATATAATTGTATAAAAATGAAGGGTTTGACTTAACTAGACACAATAGTTTGTTGTGATTCCCACAAGACTATATGTGTGCTAGAGGACAGAATAAAGTTGGGAATTGCATGGGATGCAATTGGAAAGAGTTTCCTACCTTTGAACTTATAAGGGCTTGTTGTGATTCCCACAAGGTCTTTTATAAGGAATTTGGATCTCAACCCCACTAAGAAAATTAGTATTTTCTCGTTCATCATACTTGAGGGTTATGATATTCGATAAAAATAGTGGGAGTAACAATTAGATAAAAGTCCTTGTCTGATTGAATACATGTCATCATGATTGGTCTGCTTATATTAGTGTTCTTTGTAATTATAGATTAATTATGCAAAAATGGCATCTTCACTCTCACTTAGAGGTATCTTAGATACAAACAAATTGACTGGTCCCAACTATGTGGATTGGTTGAGGAATTTAAAGATTGTTCTCACACAAGAAAAACTTTCCTACATTCTTGAAACCCCTGACCTAGGGTCAGCAGGGGAAGATGCAACTGAGGAGGAATTGGCCACATATCGTATGTGGAAAAATGACAGTTTGACTGTCAAATGTATCAAGCTTGCTTCTATGAATAATGAATTGCAGAGGCAGCATGATAGCATGGATACTCACTCCATACTCCTTAACTTAAAGGAGTTATATGGTGAGCAGAGCAGAACTGCTAGATATGAGATATCTAAAAAGTTGTTCCGTGCTAGAATGATCGAGGGATCGTCTGTGCAAGACCACTGTTTAAAGGTTATAGACTTAATCACTCGATTAAGTCAACTTGGTTTTGCTATGGACAGTGAGCTCAGTCAGGATTTGATCCTGCAATCACTATCCGACTCATTCTCGCAGTTTGTCGTGAATTATCACATGAACAAACTGAATGTTGGGAACCCGCCCATGCCGCTGATATTTCAAAAATTAAATCAGATGGCAGCGGAAGAGGCATGTGCGGGATCGACGTTCATCGCATGAACGTTGTTTCGAGACTTTTCATAATTAGGTAAGAATTAAAACTTTTAAAACTATTAGGAAGATCAAATCTTCACCTTGCGCGGGTAGATGATCACCGCAAATCTGAATTCGTGGTTTTGGAAGAGGGTTCGCTTGAAGCCGTTCAAACGTCCGGCCTCTACGGGTATCCACACGAAGCAGGATCCGATCCAAGCTCTCTATCTCACCGGGGTGCTAGCTCCCTTGCAGAGATAGCTTTGATGGCTGATGTCCTTCCTCTCAATCAACTCTTGATTGTGCTTAGAAGGAGGAAGAAGAAGGATGAAGAATAGGAAGAAGATGATCCCCTACGCAGCCTTCTCTTGTTCCTTGCGTTGGATGAAGGAAGGGAAGGGAAGGAGGCCGCCAACACTTGGAGATCTTTTCCCTTGCTTGCGGCTGCAACTAAAGAGGAGGAGAGGGGGCTTCCACGGCTTGAAGAGGAGGAGAAGACTCATCTAGGGCGCCGGCCCTAGTGCCTCTCTTATAGCCATCAAGGGCTCCTCCAAAGTAGGAGCCCTAGATGATTTTCCAAAGAAAGAAGGGGGGGCGCCGGCCCCTCTCTTCTTCATTCCGCACCATCCAAGATGAGAGGGGCTCATGCCCCTCTTACTTGGTTAACCTAATCCTCTTCCAAAGAGGATTAGGTGCCTCTCTCATGGTTTAATCCCAATCCAATTAGGATTAGCCAAAATTGGGTTCAATCTATGCTAGTCCTAATCCAATTAGGACTTGAATGAATCATGACTCAATTGAACTCTTCAATCCTAATCCAATTAGGAGTCATGTTGATTTATTAGATTATTAATTAATTTAGACTTAAGGAATCCTAATCCAATTAGGATTTGTTTAATTTTAGTCCTAATCCAATTAGGACTCTATTTGAATTCGAAGTCCTAATCCAATTAGGATTTCTAGGAATCCTACTCCAAGTAGGAATCCAATTTTAATTCAAAACTCCTAATCTCATTAGGATTTTAGGAATCCTATTCCAAGTAGGAATTTCAGTCCTACTCCAACTAGGATTCCCAGTCCTAATCCAATTAGGACTCTAGGAATCCTACCCAAAGTAGGATTCTTGTTTCAAGTCTAATTAATTAATTCCCTTTCCTTCTTCAACTTCTTATCAATCAAATTGATTACTTGTGATTCCTAATCACGATTTCAACCATCGGATCGGTCAATACTTCTAGTGTGTGTGACCCCATAGGTTCTACTCTGACTGGTAGTGAGATATATTGTGATCTCTATCTCAACATCATTGAAAACTCCTTTCAATGGGTTGGAACGATTCCAACTCAACTCATTAGGGTTTATCGATCATCAAGATAATCCCTATGAGTCCCACCATCCACCAGTGACACCTAGCAGCATGTAGTGGCCACCCAGTAGAATAGAAAGATGAACCTCTAGGTGCAGTTAACGTGTGATACAGTCCTACCATCGTGGATCCCTACAGGATGGAGGTCATGGACAACTCGTCAAACCCCATCGTCTGTCATATGTCAAGATTTGTTCGACTTGAGTTCGATAGTGGAAAACTCTTTTTCACTTTATATTACTGCCCTGGCCAAGGTCTTAGAACTCAGTCTAACAAATCACATAGGATCACTCCTCTTCTATCAAGGTCGATAGATTCCTTATAGGTGCATACCCTACTCCTACAGTGAACTTACTGCAGCCAATCTACACTGCATGGACCCATATGGCTAGAGACCATGTATGTGTGCAGTCAAACTACAATAACCTCACTGTGAGTAGCCGAAGCACCGCAGGTCAAAGGACCAGTCACACTACTGCAACATCAAGCAAGTCACTGACGAGTGGATAGACATCCAAGTGACTTCTTGTCTTGGTCACGCTCAGTACCCTTGTTCTCTAACAAGCACCTGCACTATCACTTCAGTGTCCCTACACTGTGGACTCAAGTCTCGTCCATCCAGAAGGAAAGTGATATGTGCACTGATCGGATCGATCACCGTCCTCGTGATGATCCATTGATCAGGAGCATTTAGAAATTAATCACCAATGATACATGGCTCAAATTCTCAACTCTTGAGAATATGTATCATCATCTTATTAATTTCTTGGACGATTCATAGACACATAAACAATATGAATGAAAAGATGCCTTTTATTTATTCAATAATAAATAGTCAAGTACAAAATTATGTCCCTAGAATCAACAATGTGTCAGCCAAATTGGCTTCTAGGGCATACATCTAACAATCTCCCACTTGCACTAAAGCCAATTGGTCATATATCTTAGGCCCATCTTCTCAAGGTGGGCTTCAGTCTTTTGCTGACTCAGCTGCTTAGTGAACGGGTCTGCCACGTTATCCGCGGAGTCTACTCTCTGCACCTCTACATATTTCTTCTCCACATAGTCGCGTATGAGGTGAAAGCGCCGCTCTATATGCTTAGACTTCTGATGAGACCTTGGCTCCTTAGCAAGGGCTATGGCGCCATTATTATCGCAGTAGAGTGTTATGGCATCTGATGTCATCACATCCAACTCTGCAATGAATTTCTTGAACCAGAAGCCTTCCTTAGCAGCTTCAGAGGCGGCGATGTATTCAGCTTCCATAGTAGAATCAGCAATGATCGGTTGTTTAGAACTCTTCCAATTCACCGCACCACCATTGCACAAGAACACGTATCCAGATGTTGACTTCCTGTCATCGACATCAGTCATGAAGTCTGAATCTGTGTACCCTTCTACCTTTAACTCTGATGATCCTCCAAAAACCAAGAATAAATCTTTAGTTCTTCTCAAGTACTTAAGAATATTCTTCACAGCTGTCCAGTGTTCTTCACCTGGATTTGACTGATATCTGCTTGTGATACTCACAGAAAGAGCTATATCAGGTCGTGTACATAGCATGGCATACATGAGGCTTCCTATTGCCGATGCATAAGGAATCTTGCTCATGCGTTGAATCTCTTCAGATGTGTTGGGGCACATCTTCTTGGAGAGATGAATTCCATGCCTTAGGGGTGAGAGACCCCTCTTGGAGTTTTCCATGCTGAACCTCTTCAGCACCTCCTCTATGTACATTTTCTGTGACAGGCCAAGCATCCTTTTAGATCTATCTCTATAGACCTTTATTCCCAAAATATAGGATGCTTCCCCAAGGTCTTTCATGGAGAATTCTTTTGACAACCAGACCTTAACCGAGGTTAGCATGGGAATATCATTCCCTATTAGGAGAATGTCATCTACATACAGTACGAGAAAAACGACAGCACTCCCACTAAACTTTTTGTAAACACACGGTTCCTCTTCGTTTTTGATGAAATCAAACGTTTTGATTGCGTCATCGAAACGAGTGTTCCAACTCCGAGATGCTTGCTTTAGTCCATAGATGGACCTTTGCAGCTTGCAGACCTTGTGATCTCCATCACTGGAAGTGAAACCCAAAGGCTGTTCCATATAGATATCTTCATCAAGAAATCCATTCAGGAAAGCAGTTTTCACATCCATCTGCCAAATTTCATAATCATGAAATGCTGCAATGGCAAGCAATGTTCGGATGGATTTTAGCATGGCAACAGGTGAAAAGGTCTCCTGATAGTCAATGCCTTCGCGCTGACTATACCCTTTCGCCACAAGCCTTGCCTTATAGGTCTCTACCTCTCCATCCGAACCTATCTTCCTTTTGTAGATCCATTTGCATCCAATAGGTACAATACCTTCTGGTGGATCTACTAAGGTCCAGACTTGGTTGGAACGCATGGAGTCTAACTCTGACTTCATTGCTTCCAGCCATTTCTCGGAATCGATATCAGATATCGCCTCGTTGTAGGTTTTGGGATCCTGTATGTGATCCCTATCTCCCACTAGGAACATTTCCTCGGTATCCTCTTCTAGTATACCTAAGTATCTATCGGGAGGATGGGAGACCCTACTAGATCTATGAGGTGGTCGAGAGACATTGTGTACTGGCTCTGTATGAATGGATTCAATAGGATCCATGACTCGTTGCTTTTCAGAGACTTTCTCTTCAAGCTCAATTTTCCTCCCACTGCCTCTATCAAGGATAAACTGATTTTCCAAGAAGATGGCATGACGGCTCACAAACACATTGTGATCCTCTGAGACGTAAAAATTGTATCCTAATGACTCTTTAGGATATCCTATAAAACGAGCACTTATGGTCCTAGCCTCTAACTTGTCCGCCTGTAGTCTCTTGACATGGGCCGGACATCCCCAAATCTTGAGATGACCCAGACTTGGTTTCTTACCATGCCATATCTCATACGGTGTGGTAGGAACGGATTTAGAGGGAACTCTATTCAATAAATAAATCGCTGTGAGTAAGGCATCTCCCCAAAGGAACATAGGTAAATCAGTGAAGCTCATCATGGACCTGACCATGTCCAACAGGGTCCGATTCCTCCTCTCTGACACCCCGTTGAGTTGAGGTGTACCCGGAGGTGTCTATTGTGAGACTATGCCGTTTTCTTTGAGATAGTCCCGAAATTCCCCACTAAGGTATTCTCCTCCTCGATCTGATCGAAGAGCCTTAAGAGGTTTTCCAGTTTGTTTTTCTACTTCATTCTTGAACTCTTTGAACTTTTCAAAGGATTCAGACTTGTGTCTCATAAGATACACATACCCATACCGTGAATAATCATCGGTAAAGGTAATGAAGTAAGAATAACGTCCCCTGGCTAGCACATCGAATGGGCCACATACATCTGTATGTACTAGGGCAAGTAATTCAGTGGTCCTCTCCCCATGTCCTACAAAGGGCAGTCTTGCCATTTTTTCTTGAAGACAGGACTCGCAAACTGGATATGACTCGGAAGTCAATGAGCCTAAAAGCCCATCTTTATCCATTTTGTTCATTCTGTCCTCTCCAATATGGCCAAGCCTGAGGTGCCACAAATATCTTTGGTTTATCTCATCTCTGGATCTTTTGGATCCTTTGGCACTCACATCTTACTCGGTAACATTCACAGATACATCCATATGTAAATGATAGAGACTGTCAATCATGAAACCACGTGCGACTATTTTATTTCTCAAATAAATAGAACAGCAGTCTTTGTCAAATATAAAAACATGACCTTCCTGTGCTAGACATGAAACAGAAATCAAATTTCTGCTAGCAACAAGTACATAATAGCAGTCTCTAAGTATTAAACTAAATCCAGACGGTAGTCGCAGATGGTAGGTGCCCACAGCCACAGCAGCAACTTTTGCCCCGTTGCCAACCCGAAGGGTTACCGCACCTTCCGCCAGCCTTCTACTTTCCTTTAGATCCTGCATGGTAGTGCACAAATGAGCACTAGAACCAGAATCTATAACCCAACTAGAAGTAGAAGAAACCGTTAGATTAGTTTCAATTATGAGCAAGTCTATACCTTCTGAAGGTGTGTCACCTTTCTTGTTCTTTAGGCTCTCGAGGTATGAAGGACAGTTTCTCTTCCAGTGGCCTTCGACATTGCAGTGGAAATATTTTCCTTTGTCGTTAGCCTTTTTCTTTTGAACTTCCTTCTTTTGCTTCTTGTCTTTCTTCTGCTTCTTTGCAGGCTTCTTTTTCTTCCAAGTAGACTTTCTCTTGGAACCAGAAGTCAACTCAGCAGCAAGGACATTGCCCCTTGAACCTTTCAAGGCTCCCTCAGCAGTTACCAACATGTTGATTAGTTCAGTCTTAGTGCATTCAATCTTATTCATGTGGTAGTTTACTATAAACTGACCAAATGAATCAGGAAGTGACTGTAGGATCAAATCCACTTGCAATTCCTTGTGCATGTCCATACCGAGCTTCTCAAGCTCCTCTAGGTCCTTGATCATGGTCAGACCGTGATCATGGACAGACTGCCCTTCGCGCATCTTCGCTTTGAAAAGCCTCTTGGACACTTCAAAACGAGCTGTGCGACTCTGCTCACCATACAACTCTTGCAGGTGTGCCAGTATGTCCCTAGCAGCCTTTATATTTTCATGCTGGCATTGGAGTTCATTAGACATGGATGCCATCATATAGCATTTTACTCTAATGTCATCATCCAACCACTTTTTATGCAACTCACGCTGAACATCAGTAGGACGTGCTGGTAGTGTGGGGATATCTGAATCGAGTATGTAGCCTATCTTCTCACAGTCCAAAACTATTTTGAGATTTCTAAGCCAGTCTTTGTAATTGGTTCCGGTCAGTCGGTTGGTCTCAAGAATACGGGTCAGAGGGTTTGAAGCCGACATTGTATCTGCAGAGAGTAAAGATTCTAGTTAGACTTTTGTACTTGATCCTAATCTGTTCTAAGGTCTTTTAGAACAAATGTAACTCCCACTATTTTCTCAAATTCCTCACACTCCCCTGGTAGGAAAACGGAAATCCCACATGACTAGGATTTCTAGTGGGTACTGCGGTCCCACCGATTTACATGCCACCTCACCTAACAGTTATTGGTGACACATAGATGGATGAGTGTACAACTCTTGTACAATGCTTCTCAAGCATGTTGCAGTGTAACTTAGTCTCTAAGCCATGAAGACCTCACCTAACAGTTATTGGTCCCATTTCTTAGTTAAGTCAGACCCACCGTATAACCGTAGGAATAAAGTCGTCATTGGGTCCTCACCTAACAGTTATTGGTGCCCAACCCCACCTTTACCCTACAACATCTCATGTCTATAGAGAGGTCCAGCCCCCCGATGCAACTTGACCACTGTGTCCAGCCGAGACAAATCAACATCAGAAAGGCCTTAGCAGCTCTACTACAGTGGAAGACCTATTGACTTAATATTGGTTAATCAGGTCTTAGTGTTTGCAACTTGAGCCCTTCATAAGAGGTAATCGAACAATTGGCCAGGTAAGCAGGTGGGAGGCTCCCCTTACTCAGAGAGTAAGGTCCTAATTAAGTAACCACCTTTCATGCTTTCCTAGACACCAATTAGATCAATTAATCTAATATGACTTGCTCATGTCGGTTCACTCTCGACTTGATTGAGGAGGTTTTGATTTAGGTCTCAATTGGGTTTGCTACATCACATGTAAACCTATCTACCCGACTCGCATTCACATCTCATGCAAACGGTACATCACAGGCAGTTATAATCGCAGCATCAAATAAAGTTAAACTTTAAATAGGTGATGATCATAGATTCTAATTAGGTCGTATTACAAGCACATGCACATCAATCGATCAAGTGGTCTTCAACTCTTGAATTGGTTCCAAGCCTCCTTGATTCGATCCTTGATCAACTCTTGATCCCATCGCCATCAACCGCTTAGATCACCTTTCATCTCATGCCTTTGCTTCAACTTGATCGTTGATGTACATCACATCACAGAAATACAACCAGATGTAAAATAAAAAAAATAAAAATAATTTACATCTCCTTTTAGGAGGCACGCAGGCCTCTCAAAACATCAAACAAGATGCATGCAAGCATCTGAAAAATTACATGACATCGCAGATCACATCGCAGGTCATTACATTTGATACCAAAAGGGTTTGAATCCTATGATCATCACCGTATGCAACAATTATAATTTTCAGATCTGAAAACTAACTGATTGTATCATGACATAGGTCGCTGATCATGCTAATCATGATTCTAAACTTTGTAATCCCATTAACAATGCATTTAGAATCATCTTTTTATCACATAAAAATCAGCATGCAAAAAATCAGCACCCCTGAAAAATCTGCATGCAGAATTTTTCAGCATGCATGATCATTCAATTTTCAGATCTAATATGCCTTTAGATATTTAATTCTTACCTTAATCTACGAAGCCTAGGCTCTGATACCACTGTTGGGAACCCGCCCATGCCGCTGATATTTCAAAAATTAAATCAGATGGCAGCGGAAGAGGCATGTGCGGGATCGACGTTCATCGCATGAACGTTGTTTCGAGACCTTTCGTAATTAGGTAAGAATTAAAACTTTTAAAACTATTAGGAAGATCAAATCTTCACCTTGCGCGGGTAGATGATCACCGCAAATCTGAATTCGTGGTTTTGGAAGAGGGTTCGCTTGAAGCCGTTCAAACGTCCGGCCTCTACGGGTATCCACACGAAGCAGGATCCGATCCAAGCTCTCTATCTCACCGGGGTGCTAGCTCCCTTGCAGAGATAGCTTTGATGGCTGATGTCCTTCCTCTCAATCAACTCTTGATTGTGCTTAGAAGGAGGAAGAAGAAGGATGAAGAATAGGAAGAAGATGATCCCCTACGCAGCCTTCTCTTGTTCCTTGCGTTGGATGAAGGAAGGGAAGGGAAGGAGGCCGCCAACACTTGGAGATCTTTTCCCTTGCTTGCGGCTGCAACTAAAGAGGAGGAGAGGGGGCTTCCACGGCTTGAAGAGGAGGAGAAGACTCATCTAGGGCGCCGGCCCTAGTGCCTCTCTTATAGCCATCAAGGGCTCCTCCAAAGTAGGAGCCCTAGATGATTTTCCAAAGAAAGAAGGGGGGGCGCCGGCCCCTCTCTTCTTCATTCCGCACCATCCAAGATGAGAGGGGCTCATGCCCCTCTTACTTGGTTAACCTAATCCTCTTCCAAAGAGGATTAGGTGCCTCTCTCATGGTTTAATCCCAATCCAATTAGGATTAGCCAAAATTGGGTTCAATCTATGCTAGTCCTAATCCAATTAGGACTTGAATGAATCATGACTCAATTGAACTCTTCAATCCTAATCCAATTAGGAGTCATGTTGATTTATTAGATTATTAATTAATTTAGACTTAAGAAATCCTAATCCAATTAGGATTTGTTTAATTTTAGTCCTAATCCAATTAGGACTCTATTTGAATTCGAAGTCCTAATCCAATTAGGATTTCTAGGAATCCTACTCCAAGTAGGAATCCAATTTTAATTCAAAACTCCTAATCTCATTAGGATTTTAGGAATCCTATTCCAAGTAGGAATTCCAGTCCTACTCCAACTAGGATTCCCAGTCCTAATCCAATTAGGACTCTAGGAATCCTACCCAAAGTAGGATTCTTGTTTCAAGTCCAATTAATTAATTCCCTTTCCTTCTTCAACTTCTTATCAATCAAATTGATTACTTGTGATTCCTAATCACGATTTCAACCATCGGATCGGTCAATACTTCTAGTGTGTGTGACCCCATAGGTTCTACTCTGATTGGTAGTGAGATATATTGTGATCTCTATCTCAACATCATTGAAAACTCCTTTCAATGGGTTGGAACGATTCCAACTCAACTCATTAGGGTTTATCGATCGTCAAGATAATCCCTATGAGTCCCACCATCCACCAGTGACACCTAGCAGCATGTAGTGGCCACCCAGTAGAATAGAAAGATGAACCTCTAGGTGCAGTTAACGTGTGATACAGTCCTACCATCGTGGATCCCTACAGGACGGAGGTCATGGACAACTCGTCAAACCCCATCGTCTGTCATATGTCAAGATTTGTTCGACTTGAGTTCGATAGTGGAAAACTCTTTTTCACTTTATATTACTGCCCTGGCCAAGGTCTTAGAACTCAGTCTAACAAATCACATAGGATCACTCCTCTTCTATCAAGGTCGATAGATTCCTTATAGGTGCATACCCTACTCCTACAGTGAACTTACTGCAGCCAATCTACACTGCATGGACCCATATGGCTAGAGACCATGTATGTGTGCAGTCAAACTACAATAACCTCACTGTGAGTAGCCGAAGCACCGCAGGTCAAAGGACCAGTCACACTACTGCAACATCAAGCAAGTCACTGACGAGTGGATAGACATCCAAGTGACTTCTTGTCTTGGTCACGCTCAGTACCCTTGTTCTCTAACAAGCACCTGCACTATCACTTCAGTGTCCCTACACTGTGGACTCAAGTCTCGTCCATCCAGAAGGAAAGTGATCTGTGCACTGATCGGATCGATCACCGTCCTCGTGATGATCCATTGATCAGGAGCATTTAGAAATTAATCACCAATGATACATGACTCAAATTCTCAACTCTTGAGAATATGTATCATCATCTTATTAATTTCTTGGACGATTCATAGACACATAAACAATATGAATGAAAAGATGCCTTTTATTTATTCAATAATAAATAGTCAAGTACAAAATTATGTCCCTAGAATCAACAATGTGTCAGCCAAATTGGCTTCTAGGGCATACATCTAACACTGAATTCCTCCCTGCCTGAGCTTCTAAATATGCTAAAAACAGCAGAGTCTCACATCAAGAAGGGACAAGGGTCCGATCCTTCTTGTTGGTGAGAGCTCAAAGAAGAAGTCGGGCAATAAGGGTTCAAAGAAAAAACTAAATCCTAAGAGTCACATCAAAAAGAAGAAGGAAAAGAAAATCTCTGGACCTGGTACCTGTTTCCACTGTGGCAAGACGGGGCATTGGAAAAGGAACTGCAAGAGCTTTCTTGCAAGTGTGAAGCCTGATGTAAGTGTTGCATCAAAAGGTATATTTTTATTACATGCCAATATGACATTAAGTTCTTCTGATTCTAATTCATGGGTATTGGATACCGGTTGTAGTTCTCACATATGCAAATCTTTGTATGGACTGCAGAAAATTAGAAGACTGAAGAAAGGTGACTTCGAGCTATATGGCGCTGGAGGAGAATCCATCCAGGCTGAAGCTGTTGGCACCTACATACTGGAGCTACCCTCCGGAAAGTTCTTGAAGCTAGAAGACTGTTATTTTATGCCAAAAATCATTAGAAATGTAATTTCAATTCCTTTGTTGCTTAAGAAAGGATTCGAAATAAATGGAAAGAGCAATGGTTGCTCTATTTCTTTATCCAATGAGTATTATTGTCATGGCACTATGGAAAATGGTCTTTTAGTATTATGTCTTAATAATGTTATGTTTCATATTGGCAAAGATAATAAAAGAAAAAGAGAAAATATTAATAATACCCTCCTCTGGCATTACCGATTAGGTCATTAGTGAGACAAGGTTATATAAGTTGTATAAAGATAAATTCTTTGACCCTTATGATTTTGAATCATTAGGAACTTGTGAATCTTGTCTTATGGGTAAAATGACCAAGTCTCCATTCTCGGGACATGGAGAAAGGGCAAGTGAGTTGTTAGAACTCATACACACTGATGTATGCGGTCCTATGTCAACTCAAGCTAGAGATGGATACTCTTACTTCATCACATTTACTGATGACTTATCAAGGTTCGGTTTTGTGTATCTAATGAAATATAAATCCGAAGCCTTTGATAAATTTAAAGAGTATCAAAGTATGGTCGAAAAACAAACTGGAAAGTGTATTAAAATCCTTCGATCTGATCGAGGAGGAGAATACCTTTCTAGTGAATTTTTAGACTATCTTAAATTAAAGGGTATACTCTCTGAATGGACACCTCCATATACGCCATAATTAAATGGTGTAGCTGAAAGAAGGAATCGTACCTTATTAGATATGGTACGGTCCATGATGTGCTTCACAAATCTTCCAATTTCCTTCTGGGGACATGCCCTAGAAACTGCTGCATTAGTATTAAATAGAGTACCATCTAAGTCTGTATCTAGCACTCCATATGAGATATGGAAAGGAAAGAAACCTAATCTTAAGTATCTTAAGATATGGGGTTGTCATGCTTATGTCAAAAGAAATTTTGGACATAAGCTAAGTGCTAGATCGGACAAATGTATATTTGTAGGTTATCCTAAAGACAGTTTAGGATATATCTTCTATAATCCTACCGAACAAAAGGTATTTGTTGCTAGGCATGCCACTTTCTTGGAAAAAGAGTTTTTTTTAGAAAAGGGCAAGGATAGAAGAATTGAACTTGATGAAGTTCAAGACCTACAAGGTGAGACACATAATAATCCTCAACCAGATGTACCCATGGAAGAGGTACAGCCACTACACACTACTCCTTTTCGAAGGTCAGAAAGAGTGCGAAATGCACCTGAGAGGTATGGATTTATCATTGAGAATGATGAAGTCCACATCGTTGATAACGATGACCCTCTGACCTATTCGGAAGCTGTCAAGAGTAGGGACTCTGACAGATGGTTGGACGCCATGAAATCCGAGATAGATTCTATGTATACAAACCAAGTGTGGACTTTGGTTGATGCACCTGAGGGAGTGATTCCAATAGGGTGCAAATGGGTATACAAGAAGAAGATAGGAGCTGATGGCCAAGTAGAAACCTACAAGGCCAGGCTAGTGGCAAAAGATTTCAGGCAAGAATAAGGTATTGATTATGATGAAACTTTTTCGCCAGTAGCTATGCTCAAATCTATTCGGATTATGCTTGCTATAGCTGCATACTATGATTATGAGATCTGGCAGATGGATGTCAAAACTGCCTTTCTTAATGGTCACCTTGAGGAAGAGGTTTATATGACACAGCCAGAGGGATTTGTCTCAAGAGGGAGAGCAAATCAAGTATGTAGGCTTAAGAAATTCATTTATGGATTAAAGCAGGCATCTAGGAGTTGGAACATCCATTTTGACATGATAGTCAAAGAGTTTGGCTTCATTAAAAATATAGATGAACCTTGTGTGTACAAGAAGACTAGTAGGAGTGCTATTGTCTTCTTGATATTATATGTGGACGATATATTGGTCATTGGAAATGATGTTCCAATGATGCAATCGGTCAAGACTTGGTTATCAAAGAAATTTTCCATGAAAGACTTGGGTGAAGCATCCTATATACTTGGTATAAGGATCTATAGAGATAGATCTAAAAGGATGCTAGGTTTGTCCCAGTCTAGGTACATTGATAATGTGCTGAAGAGGTTCAACATGGATGGAAGTAAGAAAGGTTTCTTACCCATAGAACATGGCATACAACTCTCTAGAAAGATGTCTCCTAAGACATCTGAAGAGAGGAATAGAATGAGTTCTATTCCCTATGCTTCGGTAGTAGGGTCGATCATGTATGCTATGTTATGTACCAGGCCTGATGTAGCTTATGCCTTGGGTATGGTAAGTAGATTTCAGGCAGATCCCGGGGAGGATCATTGGAAAATTGTGAAAAGCATTCTCAAATACTTGAGAAGGACTAGAGATGTTTTTCTGATTTATGGAGGATCAGAATTGAAACTAGAAGGCTATTCAGATTCTAGCTTTCAATCTGATCCAGATGATAGCAAGTCAATCTCTGGATATATCTTCACTTTGAATGGTGGGGCTGTGAGTTGGAAAAGTTCCAAACAGCAAACTGTAGCTGACTCAACTACTGAGGCAGAATACATAGCTGTTAGTGAAGCTGCTAAGGAAGCAGTCTGGATGAAGAAGTTCATCACAGAGCTGGGTGTAGTTCCTGAGATTGCCGAACCAGTCCCAGTTTATTGCGATAACACTGGAGCAGTTGCACAGGCTAAGGAACCAAGGTCTCATCATAGATCCAAGCATATTTTGAGACGCTTCCACCTTATTCGAGAGATAATCGAAAGACAAGACGTCAAGATTGAACGAGTAGACACAAAGAACAATATAGCAGACCCATTTACTAAAGCTCTACCACAGCAGCAATTCAATCGTCACCTCGATTGTATGGGGTTAAAATATAAGGGCGATTGGCTTTAGTGCAAGTGGGAGATTGAAAGAGTAGATGCCCTATAAGCCAATCATTTGATGGGTTCCTCTTTGTAATCCTCCAAATCATGTACTTTGACACTCGATATATATTAATAAAGGCATTGTGTTTCATCATTTGCTGCTTATCTATTTTATTATTGGATGATGAACCCTATAAATTAGGACATTGGTTTTAGGGTTATGATGAGATCATACCAGTGAGACCTAAAATCCTAAAATCCTAATTTAGAATATTTCCAGTCAAATTGATATATTGAGTCGGGGATCAATATTACCTGAAAGACTGGCACAGCTTATGTATGCTCAATGTAGAGGGTGATTGATCTCACAATCACTTGTGTGAGACACTAATACAAAGATGTGGGTGCTCATTAGAGGAATGAGTTCACTGAAATGACCAGCCATGAGAACATCTTATAGATGCTTACTTAATTATCAAAAGATGGTTCTCATAGTGGGAGTTGTGCAAGTGATCCTTAGACCTGAGATCACCATGGTACCTTGTGCACTTGAAGCTATGTTTTGGTTTACCCTCATTCACGACATTGCGTTGTGTACGGGGTATTCTGGATATGGTGGATTTTGTACGAAGGTTGTGAGTAGGTCAACAAGGAATCAATCACTTCTAGTAAGAGAAGGTAACATCCTACTTACTCTAATCTTATGATGATTCAAGAAGCCTTTGATCAAAGCAAAATGAATATTAGAAAGAGTTTCTAATGTTTCATTGTTTGAATTATCATATAAAAGATTGAGAGAGACATGAATAAGTGATTGAGTTTGATATTGATCCATACTCATGCACTTATTCAGGATGTAGTATGACTGAGGGATTGAATTGCACAGTAACTTGCCACTGAAGGGTATGTTTGGATTTGTCCAATAAATTTCTCATCTTCCGGGTAGACATGATACATTGCTAGACGTCAATCATGTCTTCTGGGTTGATCGGATCAAAGAGTTTGATTAGATCAAAGCATCAGAAAGGTTCTGATTGCTAAGTCAGGTTTAGCACTAAATTGAACCTAAATTGGATTAGAGATATTCTAATCAGGTTAGGTCAACTTGCACCTGCACCTACTGCTGGCTAAGATAAGGAACCCAATGGGTCACACACAAGGGAATTGATCAAGGGTCTAATTGGATTAGATCATGTTTGCAAGATGAACATGCTAGCACGTGTTGCAAATCCTAGCTCCTGATTCAAATTAAATTCGAATCTGATTCTTAGGTTAGGTTGATCTAATATTAATTAGATCATGACCTAATATGATTAGATCATGACCTAATATGGGTTAGCCAAGAGTTGGAACCCATTTGGCTTTAATTAGACCTGATTTGATTAGGTTTAATGTTTTCTTTAAGTTGGTTAAACCCAATTGGATTAGGTTTGATAGGGCCTTCACTTCTGGACCATTGGATCACTCCCTGGATGAAGGATCTGGTCCACTGGTTGGCGCCTTCATCTGGACCATTGGATGGATTTCTGGATGAAGGATCTGGACCATTGGTCAGCGCCTGAATCTGGACCACTGGATGTCTCTCTAGATGAAAGATCTGGACCGTTGCTCAGCGCCTGAATCTGGACCATCGGTGATGGCATCTTGCTTCTGGACCATTGGATGGCACCCTGGATGATGATGCCTTGATCTGGACCATTAGATGGTGCCTAGATCTGGACCATTGGCTTTGGTTCACTGCATTTGGGCCCTTGGATCATCAGGATTTAAGAGGAAGACATGAGAAAGAAGTTGATACACCCTTCTCCTTAGCACCCCATCATGATGGGATGCCTCTCTTGGCACATGCCTCATCATGATGAGATGTGTAGATGGGATGCATCCCTTTATGATGCATCCCTCCATCTCTTATAAATAAGGAGGTGCCTTGGGGTTCTAAAGATCATAAAAAGAAAAAGTCTCTCCTTCTCTCTCCCTTATTCCTTCTTTCTTACAAGCCTCTCTCTTTTGTCCTAACCCAAGACAAGAGGGTCTTCTTTAGGACAAAAAGGCTAGTGAATGTTTTAGAGGTAGAAAGGAAGAAAGAAGTGAAGAAAAATCAGCCAATTAAATCCTTTGGAAGGATTGAACAATTAGAATCAAATTTTGGTGGAGCTAGAGTCTTGAACCCATTCCTGTGTGGATCAACATCGGAGAGTGAACATTTGGGCACCTTAGGACATCTTCAGATATATTGGATATAGCGTGATAGGTATTCTTCTATACCAAGATTATATTTTCTACATTATTTGGTTATACTATTAAGGCGATCTTGGCTTATTTCATATAATGGGTTTTATAAGAAAATTTCATAATCCCGTATCTTCCGCTGCGCCCTAGGGCACTGGGAAACCCTAACACCTATGAGTCCCACCATCCACCAGTGACACCTAGCAGCATGTAGTGGCTACCCAGCGGAATAGAATGGTGAACCTCTAGGTGCAGTTATCATGTGATACAGTCCTACTATCATGGATCCCTACAGGACGGAGGTCATGGACAACTCGTCAAACCCCATCGTCTGTAATATGTGAAGATTTATTCGACTTAAGTTCGAGAGTGAAAAACTCTTTCTCCACTGTGCATACTACCCCGGCCGAGGTCTTACGAACTCAGTCTTATAAATCACATAGGATCTCTCCTTATCTATCAAGGTCGATAGATTCCTTATAGGTGCATACCCTACTCCTACAGTGAACTTATTGCAGCCAATCTACACTGCATGGACCCATATGGCTAGAGACCATGTATGTGTGTAGTCAAACTACAATAACCTCACTATGAGTAGCCGAAGCACCGCAGGTCAAAGGACCAGTCACACTACTGCAACATCAAGCAAGTCATTGACGAGTGGATAGACATCCAAGTGACTTCTTATATTGGTCACGCTCAGTACCCTTGTTCTTAACAAGCACCTGCACTATTACTTCAGTGTCGCCACACTGTGGACTCGAGTCTCGTCCATCCATAAGAAAAGTAATCTGTGCACTGATCTCATGATCGATCACCATCCTCATGATGATCCATCGATCAGGAGCGTTCAGAAATTAATCACTAATGATACATGGCTCAAATTCTCAACTCTTGAGAATATGCATCATCATCTTATTAATTCCTTGGACGATTCATAGACACAATAATAATATGAATGAAAAAGATGCCTTTCATTTATTCAATAATAATAAAGTCAAGTATAAATTATGTCCTAGAATTAATAATGTGTCAGCCAAAATTGGCTTCTAAGGCATACATCTAACATAAACATCATAAAAGAAATTTTCATTGATGATAAGAATTTAAACAAGCTCCAAAATAATAAAGAAAATAAGAACTACAACGCCCTGATACATTGCTAGGGCTTCATCCAGCCCTAGACTAGACGTTTAGCCAAGCATGGCTTCCGGACGACCTCCCATCTTCAAATGAAATTGATCACCTCCCATTATTCCCAAAATATCCAAAACTATTCTCTTTCACCCTCCTTTCTCTCTTTTTTTTATTTCTTTTTCTCTTCTTCGGCCTCCCCCCCTTTCTCCGTCTGAAGAACTCTTCTCCCTTTTTATATCCTTCCTGACCGTGGAGGATCGGATTCTTGAAGGAGGATATGCAGGCGATGGATCCGCGGATGAGTAGCTGGATTGGAGGATGCCGATGCTGCTCCAACGCGAAGGACGACGTGGGCGTTGAGAGGATTCTGCGCTGGCTCTCATCTGGACACGCAAGGCAAGGGAGCTTCCATTTGGCTCGGGATTTGGATGGATCACGGAAGACCGCTGGGATTTGGTTCCGAAGCAAGGAAATCTGGAAGAAAAGATCACGAGCATGGTTAAATGCTGGGCGGATTCCGTGGATGATGGAGTTAATCCGAATGGGAGGAAGGTTGCGGATGCTTGCAAGATTTGAGTGCGAACGGGAGGGATCCGGAAGAAAATCTAGGAGAAGATCAAATCTGGAACAAGAAATGAGGGTGATGGTGCTCACGGGATGCTCGGATGCAATTGAACGCGAACGGGAGGGGTCCGGAGGCGATCAAAAATTGGATGCGGCTGAGCTGGGAGGTATGCTCTATTTTGAAACAGGGGGAAAACGTGCGGATTTGAGCCGTGAGCTGGGATGCTGGGATACGATCGAGATGCGGGTTATTCGTGGAAGGAGATTTGAGAGGATAAGCTTGCTTCGGTTTGCTGGGAAGGAAAGGGATGATCTGCCGATTTGAATCGCGGAAGCAGGGGAGGGGAGGACGTGGAACAGGGGATTCTTATCTGTGGGAGATGAAAATGTTTAGATTCAGAATCGGATGGAAATAAATCTTTGGGAAGACGGTGCTTGGCTTGCGGATGCTGGGAGGATTGCATTGCGGGAGGAGATCACATTTGGAGCAAAGAATCTGGGAGGACGGGGTTGAATGGGAATGGGAGTGATCATGCGGCTTGTTCTGAAACAGGGGAGGAGAAGAGAATAAATAATGATGTGGGAGATGAATGCGTGAGGGGTGATATGAGAATTATTAAATAATGATGTGGGAGATGAATGCGTGAGGGGTGATATGAGAATTATTATATATATATTATCTCTTTTTTTAGAAAGGTAGTTGAGTCCACTCGTGTAGGTTGGGAGGGCTCTGTTCTGAATAAAGAAAGTTTGGATACGTGGAGAAAATGGGAGAGGCCTCTGTTTTGTTAAGTTGGCAAGCTTGGTGCACACGGAAAAGATGACGTGGACAAAGGGATGGGTAACTTCATGCAAATGGGGAAGAAAGCAATCCACACATGAAACTGATTGGGACTAATTCGTGAATGGGGTGACTCGACCTGCACACACATTAGACTAAATCAATATAGAAAATTAAACCAAACTTGAATTACCTCTAATAATTTATTAAAATGCAATGACGAGAGGAAACACATTTTCTTCTGTTAATATTTAAAATATGTGCATAACAATAATAATAAGTGCTATGTAAAATAGATAAATTTGTGCATTATTTAGTGCTTATCACACCCCCAAACCTACATTTTGCTAGTCCTCGAGCAAAATAGAAGAGAAATTAACTCACTTTCGCAGGAATCACGATTGCATTTACCATATGCAACAAGGCTTTAAACCCCTAGGTTACCCTAGTAGACGAGTTATAGTCTCGTGAGGGTTTCCAGTGAAGATACCCACAAACTTCAATATTAAATAAATCATTTATTGTTATGATTTTTTTTTAATTTTATTTTATTTTATATTTATTATTATTATTATTATTATTATTATTTTGATTGATCTATGAAGTGAAAATCAAATTCCAAATGCATACTAGCTAAGAATCTCAAAAACTCCCCTTTTTTATATTAAAATCTAATTTAAGATACATAAATGATAAGAATTTCAAAGCACACACGGTTTTATTTACTAAATCAGCCCAAATTCTAGGTTAGTATGCAATCTAAGTTAAAGTCATTAAATTTCCGTTTAGGGAGTTGTAAGACTCATTTATACTGGAGTGCTCGGTGAAATCTGGACCATACACAAGCTAAGAGTTCGGATCTCCAAAATATTGCTAATACTAGTAGTTTCCAAGGATTGGTTGAAAGGACCTGCTCACTGATTCAAAATCATCTTATCTGCAGAATTTCGAGAGTTGTGGATGTTTACTTTAGTACCTCACGGGCTTTATCTGTAATATTCCAGTTTACTCGAATTTTTACAACGACGGCTTTCACACTATTGTCTTTTTCAAGATCAATACAGCATTTTTTTTTTCTTAATATTTTTTTTTCATTGAAGGTAAGAATTCTTTTCAAAAAGATATATAAATTGTGCACTTTAAATTGTGCACTTTTACTCTTGTGGTGATTTCTCCGTGTAACGAGCAATCAGTCGACAGCTCTCACACTAGTTGGCATAAGGTGTCAGGCATCAAGACTCCCCTACGGACTTATGCTCGAAGTCCTCATCACAAGCCCACTTGATCTTTGACAATAGGTAGCTCTTTTCGATGTTCCTGACTAAATCCATTTTCATTGATGATGATTGAGGACGATAGTGTTATTTTGATGATTAACAAGTAATTATCAAGAGTATGTTATAAGTTAAATTGATACTTCATTTATAAGTTCATTACTCTCAGTATATTTGTGTGATTGATAATAGATACATGCTTTGTTCATTTGAATGAATCTAACCTTGAGAATGCAGCAAAGTGTGGATTGAGTCGACCCAAAGATTGTTTGAGTCGACCCCGGCACATCAAGAAATCATTTGGCACACTCCTGCAAAAATGGCACAGATGAACAGTTGGTTGGGTTGACCCAAGGTAAGCATGAGTCGACCCAAACTTCAAGGACCTCAAAACATGAAGGAAATATGTTCTCTGGATTTACTGAGAGGGTCGACCCAAACAGTGGTTGAGTCGACCCAAGCTTGAGTCGACCCAAACTCTGAGAGGGTCGACCCCAAAGGCAAGACAGAAAGACAGACAGAAAATGGTTCTCTGAAATTACTGAGAGGGTCGACCCAAGAAGAAGTTGAGTCGACCCAAGTGAACTTTGAGTCGACCCAAAGAAAGGATGGGTCGACCCAAGTGAAGGAAGGCTGAAATCAAAGTTTCTGTGTTCTCTGAGAGGGTCGACCCAAGGAATGTTTGAGTCGACCCAAGGCAAAGTTGGGTCGACCCAAGGACAGGTTGAACCGACCCAAACACGGGCTGAACAGTAACGGCTAGTTCTGCAGATGTACTTTTTGTCCTTCCCAAGGTCAGTAAAGGCTAGTTTTTGAATTCTAACCATTGGGGCTTGACCAAAGAAGGTGGGAAGCTATTTAAAGGGGCACTATTCATCAGAGAGAATAACTTTTGAAAGGAATATCAAAGAGTACTCAAGAACACAAAAGTGCCCTAATCTTCTTCATCAAGAGCTTCATTCAAGAATCAAAGAAAGGGATTGAGCAGATTCAAAGAGGCATCAAGAGCTCCATCCCCCCTTGAAGAGTGAAGCATCCTTGACAAAGAAGAGCAAAGCCACTTCAAAGCGATAAATACTTTCTAACTCTTCTTTGTAGTTTATATTGTTTCATATGCTCATTTAGGAGTTTGAATCTTTTCTTTTTGTTTGTCAAACATTTTGTAAAGGTTCGTTGGTTAGCCCGCAAAACCAACAAAGGTTTTTGGTGAACCCGGAAAACCAAAGTGTAAAGGTTAGTTGGTGAGCCCGCAAAACCAACAAAGGTTTTTGGTGAACCCGGAAAACCAAAGTGTATAGGTTCGTTGGTGAGCCCGTAAAACCAACAAAGGTTTTTGGATTGTGAGCCCGGAAAACAATCCAACTGTAATCCGCGGGATTATAGTGAATTCCCAAGGGGACGCTTGGGGAGTGGACGTAGGTGCTAAGGAGAGCACCGAACCACTATATATTGTTGTGTTTGTGTTGTGCTTGTGTTTACGTTTATTCTTGCATCATCTTCTATCTTTGCACTAGTTTAAATTATTCAAAAAGTTTAAGGAAGCATCCACCGCACTTAATTAAGAAAACGTTTAAAGCACCAAAATTTAGAAGAAACCAATTCACCCCCCCCTCTTGGCTTGTCACCTTGGGCAACAAGTGGTATCAGAGCAAGGTGCTCTAATAGTACTCATTGATCTCACAATCAAGAGTTAAAGATCATGACAACCCAAGTGGGATGTTCTATGAGTGAGGGACAATTAATTGATAGACCTCCACTATTTGATGGTATAAACTACACATATTGGAAAGCACGCATGCGCATTTTCATTCAAGCACATGACTACGATTTATGGAGTATCATAGTCAATGGGCTACACACAAACACTAATCATGATAAAGAAAGGGCTCAGCAAAATGCAAAAGCCATGAATATTCTATATTGTGCATTGGATGATAGTGAACTTAATAGCATATCTTTTTGCATAACTGCTAAAGAAATATGGAATATGCTTGAAGTTAAATATGAATGCACTAACGTTTCTAGTGAATTTGAAACTAGTTCCGAAGAAGAAGAGCATCAAACTGAAACTGAAAATCTATGCTTTGTAGCACATGAAGATGAGGTATGTACTCGAACACAAAGTGATTTCTCATTCAAAAATCAAGTACATACTGAAGCTCTATCTGATTTTACATTTGATGAACTTCATGATGCTTTTTCTGATTTATACTTAGAATATAAGAAGCTTAGTTTAAAGAATAAAAAGCTAAATCAGAAAAATCTATCTCTTGCTGAAAGCTATGATATAACTCAGAAAAATAATAAATTACTTTCAGAAGACAATGAAAGGCTAACTAAAGAAGTTAACAAATTTAAGCCTATAGTTGAAAAATTTACTATCAGCTCTGAAAAACTGAACTTAATGATAAATAATCAAAGAGCTGAATTTGAAAAGGCTAGATTAGGATATCAATTTTGGTACACACAAAAATCCCTTAATGATATATGTGTTAAATCCTCCACTATCTATCCTAAAACGGATTCTAATTTATCTGATGAACCTAATGAACAAAAACAGAAAATTAAAAATCCATCATCTACTTATATTAAATCGATGTTTGTTAAATTTAATAAGAGTATGCAAAAATACATTCCTTATAATTCTAAAATCTGCAAGCCTATGGACAAAATAGCCATTAAGAAAATATGGGTTCCAAAAGGAACAATAATAGCTAACCTACAAGGACCCAAAAGAGCTTGGGTTCCTAAGTTGAAAATCTGAATATTTTCTGTAGGTGTGTCTAGCACTCAAGGCTCCAACAAAAGATGCTAATTTAGAAATTGGGTGCTCTAGACATATATTAAAGAATGAAACTTAAAATATACTTTAGAAAAATAATTGAAATGAAAAGAATAATGAAATTAGTAATCCTTGCATCTCATCATTCTCTTTGCCTTAGTATCTAATTAAAACATAAATTGGAGGTATTAATCAATTTTGTGATATAGGTAATATTTTTAAAAATATAATCAAATCACTTCATTTTATAGTATGCCTTACTTACTGCTGGATAAGTTGCTAAATGATTAATCAATTTATTAAGAATAACTCTATGAATTCTCTATCTACTTGATTGAGAGTTTTTATCAATGGTATTATCTTATTGATCATAGACATGAGAATGTATACTTGGTATGCCTTTAAATATATGCACTATGAATACCAAGATTAAAGAAACCACTTTTGGCATATAAAATCAACTCATACTAGTATGGACTTAATCTCAAAAGACCTTGTCATTGGTTCACTTAGATTAATTTTTGCAATGTCAAAGTTTGCTATGTATGTCATCTAGAAAAATAAACTAGAATCATTTTTAAATTTGAAAACATTGTTTCCACCTTTTAGCCGTTGGAAATTCTCCATAAGAACTTATTTGGATCTCTAGGATTGTGAACCTAGGAGATAAGCTCTCTAATTTTGTAATTATGGATGATTTCTCAAAGCTAATGTTGGTTTTATTCTTGGCACTTAAATTGAAATATTTTCTGCTTTGGCACAAACTTACAAAAGGTTTCAAATGAAAAAGGTTTGCAAACTGTGAAAATTCATGGCACAGCTTTAAAAACCAATTTGTTGATAAAATGGTATTGAATACAATTGTGCTTGCACCAAGAACACTATTGCATATAGGGGTTATAAAAATATAAAAAAAAAATATAGAACCTTTGTTGTGTAAGGACAATGCTTTGTGATAGCAGTTGATTAATACTATCATCACAGCTTGTCATATTATAAGGTTTCTATTAAATCTATTTTTAAAGAAAACCCCATGTGAACTCATGAAAAACAGAAAAATCAAATGTTGCATACCTTCATATTTTTCAGTTATACATATTATGTTCTCAAGAATGAAATATATGCCAAATCTGATAAAACAAGTATTTCTTTGGATATTACTCTTTAAGCAATGCATATAGAATATTCAATGAAAAGATACTAGTTGTAGAAAGATCAATTTATATTATTCTTATTAAAACTAGATCTTTTATTGAGAATATAGTTTATCACTTTGATTCTATGTAACAATCTGAATTTTGATAGAAACAATTGTTTAAGATAATTTGATTAAAACTCAACTTGTATATCTTATTGACAATTATCTTAAGCAAATAGAATCTAAGCTAAATTAATTCTGAAAATAAAAAAAAAAATTTGATTTGACCTTGATGAATCCTTCTATTGCCTCACATGCTTGTCCTTGAACCATTTTACTTAATGAAGTTATCTCTTTAGTTCAAGTGACTTGTGCTTGCTTATATTTAGACAATCTCTTGAGTAAAGTGACTTAATATTCAATTATTGTCATATCTTATGTTGAGTCATCTAGCTAAGAAATATATTGTATGAATGTTTTGTATCTTGAAGAAACTAATGACTTTCCTTCAAGAAAGAAAAAGATTTTATTAATGATACAGGATTTATGAGCAAGAAATTTCAACTTGAAGGACACCTCGATGAAAGATACAATAAACATTCCCTTGCAAACAAAAAAAAAAGAAGAGATTTTCTTCAGCCAAGGGTGTAAAGAATCTAAAAGGTATTTGGCTTGAAGAATGCTAAATGCACTGGTAATCTAAACTCTTCTCTTGTAAGTTAGTTGAGCAAAATCAATAGTTTGAAATTATATGGTAGCATGATTAAACCTTTAATTGCTGATCATCTTGATATCATGCTTCATTCTCATGCTAGTGATGATTGTTTCATGGTGTGATTAAATTGAAGTTTACTTTTTCCTATATAATGCATAACCATGAAATACACAAGTTTATGCCTCAAATCTCTAATTCAAAATAACTTGTGATAAGCTATGAATCATTGGGCATAATGAAAATGCTGTTTGCATGATATTCATTTATATGCAGCATATAAGATTATTTCTTTATTCTGCTCTTTCATGTAAATTACTTGAGAATAACAAAAAGAGAGAGAGAGATAAAGAAAAGAAAATGGATATTATTCAAGAGAAGTAAAATCTAAGTAAAGGCAAATACTTCAATCTTAAGGAAAAGCAAAACAAGCATAATACATTCGGCACATTTGTGAGACTAGTGAAAGGGATAAAATCTGTAATAAATTACACTTAAACAGGGAGAGTTTGAAGTGAACATTTTAACATTTCTATATTGCTCATCATAGGGATGGTGCCAATGGGGAGGCTAGTGGTAGTACCCGACACTATTTGATCCAACTATTCGGTGTAGGGTATATTAGGGACGGCACAAGAGGGAGGCTAGTGGTAGTACCTCGTGCCCCTTCCAACTCCACCGGATAGGGAGCAAATAGAGTATAGAGCATAAGAAGGTAAAAATGAAAGTATATAAGAAGAATCAAGTCAAATTTTTAATCACTTGAAAACACACTTTAAGGATGAAATCAGTGCAAGATTATATTTAAATAGGAGGAGTTTATTTGAAAAGAATTGATTTTGATCATTGACATGCTTGCTCTTAATATTTTAATGCATGACTTAACACATAATATATTTTGCATATGGCATGATGTCTTGAATTATGGGTTCTCAATATTTTGTAATGCTCCAATCATCTTTAAAATTTGAAAGTTGAATAAATTTGTAAAAAGGAGAAGAGAAGGATATCTCTATTTAGGCAAAATGAATTGATTTTGTTTTATCCTTCAACTTGCCTAACTTTGGTATATAATTCATACGAAAACTCAACATAAATACAAATATTCTGAATATACTCTTATATGTTTGAAATATGTGTTTTCAATCGTAATGATTTAAGATGAGCTACAATGTGAAGATACATATCTCAAATTACAACTTTGAAAGCCTCATTGAGAATCTTTATGAAATTCAGAATCTGATTTTGTATAAAAGCTTAAACTCAATATGAATTTCTCGATAAAACTACAGCTTAAGAAAAATAGAATAATTCTGATGCTTTGATTGCTTGCCCCGATACGCATCTGAAACATATCATTTCTTATCTTCAAAGTTTACTAATATTGGTCTGAATGATGTGTCTTTCGATGATCTTGATTGCAAACAAATATTTTTAATATATGATTTTATTTTGATATTGAAAAGATTTATTGTGCTTCATATATACATTGCTGAAAAACTTTGATTAAGAAATTGAGTTCTATAAATATATATACTTCAATGATCATCTATATGTTTTTTCCTCTCCTACATTATTAAAGACTTCCATCAAAATATATATGTATATATATATTATTAAAAGAGTGAATGATCTTAAGTCTAGAAATATTTCAGCTCACTCAAATGATTCTTAAAAGAAAGAAAATGTAAATGCTTTTGAAAGAATTTGAGCTTCAAATGAATCATTTTCTGATTAATATTTCAGTACATTTTCTCAAAGATTAAGAGGAAGCATAACTTGTTCTTAAAAGATTAAAAAGAGTGATTGCTATAAATTTTGAATAATTCTAGATCACTCTACATTCTTGATATCATAAAGGTTCAGTTTTATTCACGTTTATCATTAAAATCTGAAATTCAACAAAAGATAAGAATAATTAAAGAAGAATGCATCTTTTAAGGGGGAGCTTTAGATATTCAGTATCTTATCCTAAAGTTACTTTAATTTGATGCATACCTTGAATTTTATGGATTGATTAATTAAGGGAGAGAAAGAAAACTTCAGAGGGAGAGATCATATAGAACTTAATCATGTAAATTCACAACTAAAGATGAGAGAAAGAATACTAAATGTAAAGTGGTATTAAACTTTGTGCCTCATTGAATATCTTTTGAAAGTTGGATTTTCATCTGTACTTAATTGGTAAATCTCTTGTTTTGAAAACTAAGTGAAAAGGATTCCATTTGTCTTAGTATTGGAAATTTACTTTGGAATCTACTAATGAGCTCTTATTGGCTTGCACTTTAGTGTTTCAATCATGAGCCAATTCATTTTAATTGATTTTGATGATATGATCTTTAAAGGAGTAAAAGAAAGTCTTTAAGAGAGCTTTCAAAGAACTTTCAAAGCCCTGAATTTTATGTATCCTACATTGCATAAATTCATATTTTGGTATCTATGCTCCAATACTTTTATATCATGAAAGAACTTTGAAGTCATTAAGAATTAAGGATTCAACATAATCTTATGTTTTTCGAGTATATAAGTTTTGATCTTTATCTGCTCTTATACTATACTCTAAAAATTAATTAGATTGCTCTCATGATGCTATATACTTAATATATTAAAAAAAAAAGGTATTGAAGTTTCATTCGTGCTTTCTTTGAATATTATTCTTGATACTCCTTGAAATAACTTGAAAAAGATTCCATCTACACTTGATTTCAAAACTATCTTTGGAATCTACATTTAGAGATCACTTCTGGCTTATATCCTAAATATCTCATTCCTAAAGCCAAACACATAGAAATAAGATATGATTTTATTAGGGATCATGTGCAAAATGGAAACATATGTATTGAGCATATATGCACTGAAAAACAATTAGCCGACATATTCACAAAACCCTTGAGTGAAGATAGATTCTGCACGCTAAGGAAAGAATTAGGTATATGTGATCCTTTTTATTGAAGAAATATAAAAGGGAGCAAGTAGTCTCATGATACATTCCTCCAATTTCTAAAAATCCATGAAACATGAGTCAAACTTGTTATCTATAGATTCCTTACTCATGTATCATTGTCCCAGAAAGAATTTATAAGGATTGGAAGCAAGAAAAATTTTTAGAAGCAAAAAGGAAGAGAAAAGAAAAATTCTGCACTTGGGTCAACCCAACCCAGAATAGGGTCGACCCAACGTTGAGTCGACCCAAGAAGTTTCTTGAGTCGACCCAATGTCGGGATCCCACTGTTAAAAGGGGGACCCGTGAGCTATCTAGGGCACTGTTTACCCTTTGTCCTCTTCCGAAAACCTTATTTTCCACTCTCAAATCTTCTCCAATCATCTCCAAACAGTAGATTACTTCAAGATCTTGGAGAAATGGGACCCGAGAGAGCCGTAGCCAAGCGATCCGGGAGAGTTTCATGATCTTGTTTAGAGCCTAGAATATGTATCTAGTTCTCATATGTATCTTGCTTTCTCTAATGTATCTTTAAATCTTGATTAAGGAACATTGTATCTGTTTTTGTTTTTAATGTATGAAAATGTTCCTATTTTGATCAATGAAGATTGAAGTTTATGGTATATTGCATCTTTCCCATGTATCTTTTTGATGATAACAAAAAGGGGGAGAAGAAAAGAAAGAGTATTTAATTTGAGAAGTAAAGAAAGAGTATTAATTTTGGGAGAAGTAAAGATATTGTTTAGAGAGTAAACAAAGTAACAAAAAGGGGAGAAGTAAAGATGTCTTAAGAGTAAGTAAAGCAAGCTAAAGAAAGGATTATGTAAAGAAAGAGAAATAAGAACTTATGCAAGAAAAGAGAAATAAATGGGCAAATAAATTGAAAATCATATAAGAAAGCTTATACATCTAAGGGGGAGCAATTTGTAACAATGAAATTGATTAAATCAAAAATTTCTATCAAATTTCAGAATTTGGCACATATAAATTCAGAATTTGGCACGCACCTCTCGCACCCCGATACATAAGCTGAAACTCATATTTTATCTCAAATTTTTGAAGTTTCATCACTAATGAATTATAAATAAAAGGGGGAGCAATTCAAAGAGTCAAATTGGCAACATTTAAATGATATAGGGGGAGATTTCACTCGTATATATGAAAAGCTGAAATTCAGCAATTTAATCCCTTTTATAAACTGATTTTAAAGACAAGTATCAATAGGCTTATACTCTTTATTTTGTAATCATCAAAAAGGGGGAGATTGAGGACGATAGTGTTATTTTGATGATTAACAAGTAATTATCAAGAGTATGTTATAAGTTAAATTGATACTTCATTTATAAGTTCATTACTCTCAGTATATTTGTGTGATTGATAATAGATACATGCTTTGTTCATTTGAATGAATCTAACCTTGAGAATGCAGCAAAGTGTGGATTAAGTCGACCCAAAGATTGTTTGAGTCGACCCCGGCACATCAAGAAATCATTTGGCACACTCCTGCAAAAATGGCACAGATGAACAGTTGGTTGGGTCGACCCAAGGTAAGCATGAGTCGACCCAAACTTCAAGAACCTCAAAACATGAAGGAAATATGTTCTCTGGATTTACTGAGAGGGTCGACCCAAACAGTGGTTGAGTCGACCCAAGCTTGAGTCGACCCAAACTCTGAGAGGGTCGACCCCAAAGGCAAGACAGAAAGACAGACAGAAAATGGTTCTCTGAAATTACTGAGAGGGTCGACCCAAGAAGAAGTTGAGTCGACCCAAGTGAACTTTGAGTCGACCCAAAGAAAGGATGGGTCGACCCAAGTGAAGGAAGGCTGAAATCAAAGTTTCTGTGTTCTCTGAGAGGGTCGACCCAAGGAATGTTTGAGTCGACCCAAGGCAAAGTTGGGTCGACCCAAGGACAGGTTGAACCGACCCAAACACGGGCTGAACAGTAACGGCTAGTTCTGCAGATGTACTTTTTGTCCTTCCCAAGGTCAGTAACGGCTAGTTTTTGAATTCTAACCATTGGGGCTTGACCAAAGAAGGTGGGAAGCTATTTAAAGGGGCACTATTCATCAGAGAGAATAACTTTTGAAAGGAATATCAAAGAGTACTCAAGAACACAAAAGTGCCCTAATCTTCTTCATCAAGAGCTTCATTCAAGATCAAAGAAAGGGATTGAGCAGATTCAAAGAGGCATCAAGAGCTCCATCCCCCCCTTGAAGAGTGAAGCATCCTTGACAAAGAAGAGCAAAGCCACTTCAAAGCGATAAATACTTTCTAACTCTTCTTTGTAGTTTATATTGTTTCATATGCTCATTTAGGAGTTTGAATCTTTTCTTTTTGTTTGTCAAACATTTTGTAAAGGTTCGTTGGTTAGCCCGCAAAACCAACAAAGGTTTTTGGTGAACCCGGAAAACCAAAGTGTAAAGGTTAGTTGGTGAGCCCGCAAAACCAACAAAGGTTTTTGGTGAACCCGGAAAACCAAAGTGTATAGGTTCGTTGGTGAGCCCGTAAAACCAACAAAGGTTTTTGGATTGTGAGCCCGGAAAACAATCCAACTGTAATCCGCGGGATTATAGTGAATTCCCAAGGGGACGCTTGGGGAGTGGACGTAGGTGCTAAGGAGAGCACCGAACCACTATATATTGTTGTGTTTGTGTTGTGCTTGTGTTTACGTTTATTCTTGCATCATCTTCTATCTTTGCACTAGTTTAAATTATTCAAAAAGTTTAAGGAAGCATCCACCGCACTTAATTAAGAAAACGTTTAAAGCACCAAAATTTAGAAGAAACCAATTCACCCCCCCCTCTTGGCTTGTCACCTTGGGCAACAATGATTTTTTTTTTTTGGATTAGATAAGTATGATTCATCAGGGTCCAAGGTTGCTACCATACTCTCAACATAATGTCGAGCCTAGACCTTAGAAGAGTCGGCTAGTGTGTAGTGAAATTCCAAAGTATTAATTAGCTTACAACTCCCTAAGAGAGACTTAATAAAAAGAACTTAAGTTTGTATTACTTCCGACTAGTCATTGGGCTTTTTAGATTTTATATACCCTGTGTGTTTATCATTCTCGCATTCATGTATAGAAATTAGGTAAATATATATATATATATATTTAAAATTTTTTTTTAAGATCATAAAAATGAACACAATTTTTTAAAAGATATTTTTATTTTTTTATTTTTTATTTCTTTTGATAAACCTGACATTATGAAGTAAAAACGAATGCAAGAGATGCAAACAAAATAAAAAATAAAAAAATACTTAAAAATACCCCCAAACCTAAACCTAACATTGTCCTCAATGTTAAAAAAAAAACTAAGAGAATTGGGTTGCCTCCCAACAAGCGCTAAGTTTATTGTCTTCAGCCAGACATAGTGCATCCTTAATTATTTTGATAAACAGGGTTCATCAAATTAAGGGATTCGATCAATTGCCCATCGGTAACACAGTCCACATAAGGTTTTAACCTTTGGCCATTGACTTTTAAAACATGTCCACCATTAAGGTGTTGGATCCCTACTGCACCATAAGAAAAAATCTTTTTCACTACGAATGGTCCATCCCACCTAGAGCGAAGTTTACCCGGAAAGAGTCGCAACTTGGAATTGAATAGCCAAACCTTTTGACCAGGTTCAAAGGACTTACGGTTAATATTTTTATCATGAAAAGCCTTAGTCCTTGCTTTATAAATTTTAGCATTTTCATAAGCCTCATTGTGCAATTCTTCAAGTTCACTTAGTTGGAGTTTTCGGTGAGGACCAGCTACTGCCATGTCTAAGTTAAACTTTTTGATAGCCCAGAAAGCTCTATGTTCAAGTTCTACTGGTAAGTGACAAGCTTTTCCAAAAACTAATCGGTAGGGAGACATGCCAATAGGAGTTTTGTAGGCAGTACGGTAGGCCCAGAGTGCATCATTTATCCTTTGAGACCAATCTTTTCTATCGGGACGTACCGTTTTTTCTAAGATGTGTTTTAACTCCCTATTGGACACCTCGACTTGTCCACTTGTTTGGGGATGGTATGGGGTAGCAACTTTGTGGGTGATGTTATATTTGTGAGCCAAAGCCTCGAAAGACCGGTTGCAAAAATGAGATCCCCCATCACTGATGATTGCTCGGGGTGTGCCAAAACGACAAAAGATGTTTTCATATAAAAATTTAACCACAACCTTATAGTCATTAGTTTTAGTGGCGACAGTTTCTACCCATTTTGAAACATAATCAACCCCTACAAGAATATATTCGAAATTAAAGGATGGTGGGAAAGGGCCCATGAAGTCAATACCCCATACATCAAAGATTTCTACAATTAAAATAGGATTGAGAGGCATCATATCTCTACGGAAGATGGTACCCATCCGTTGGCACCGTTCACAAGTTTAGAAAAAGTTATGGGCATCTTTGAAAAGTGTGGGCCAATAAAATCCACTCTATAAAACTTTTGCTGCAGTTTTTCTACCCCCAAAATGTCACCCACAAGCTTGTGAATGGCAGAATGAAAGAATACTTTGAAATTCGCATTCGGGGGCACATCGACGGATTACTTGATCGGGACAATACTTGAATAGATCGGGATCATCCCAATAATAGAACATTACTTGTGAAAAGAATCGGTTCTTGTCTTGAGTTGACCAATCATCAGGAATTCGTCCTATGGCAAGGTAATTTACTATGTTTGCAAACCATGGCGTTTTCATTCCTTGTACCCCAAATAATTGTTCATCTGGGAAAGCATCATGTAAGGGTGAGGTATTCTTAGAGGGCTCAAGAAGAATCCTAGATAAGTGGTCTGCTACGACATTTGCAGTTCCTTTCTTGTCACGAATTTCTAGGTCAAATTCTTGTAGTAAAAGAATCCATCGAATCAGACGGGGTCTGGTGTCCTTCTTTGCAAGAAGGTGTCGAAGGGCAGCATGATCAGTGAATACGGTAACCTTGGATCCTAATAGGTAAGATCGAAACTTGTCTAGCACGAATACTACAGCTAGCAATTCTTTCTCAGTGGTGGTGTAGTTCAATTGTGTATCTGAGAGTGCTTTACTAGCGTAGTAGATGACATGAGGTACCTTATCTAGCCGTTGCCCTAAAACTGCCCCAATGGCATAGTCGGATGCATCACACATCAGTTCAAATGGAAGGGTCCAATTAGGGGGCCGTATGATAGGTGCAGTGGTTAATTTCAAGCGAAGATTTTTAAATGCCTCCTCGCATGCTTTATCAAAGACAAAGGGAGTGTCCTTAGCAAGAAGATTGCACAAGGGTTTGGAAATCTTGCTGAAATCCTGAATGAAGCGACGGTAAAAACCAGCATGGCCAAGGAATGATCGGATTTGTTTCACAGTTTTGGGTGGAGGGAGATTGGAAATAAGATCGACTTTGGCTTTATCTACTTCAATGCCCCTCTTGGACACGACGTGTCCTAAAACTATGCCTTCTTGAACCATGAAATGGCTCTTTTCCCAACTTAATACTAGGTTGGTCTCCTTACATCTTTTCAACACTAAGGTCAAATTGTCCAGACAATCGTCAAAAGATAGGCCAAAAACTGAGAAATCATCAATGAACACTTCTAGAAAGTTTTCCACCATATCTGAAAAAATGGCCATCACGCATCGTTGAAAAGTTGCGGGTGCATTGCATAATCCAAAAGGCATCCTCCTATATGCAAATGTCCCAAATGGGCAAGTAAAAGTGGTTTTGTCTTGATCGTCCGGGTAAACAGGTACTTGATTATATCCAGAATAACCATCTAAGAAGCAGTAGAAACCTTGACCAGCCAACCGTTCCAAAATTTGATCTATGAAAGGTAGAGGGAAATGGTCCTTCCTAGTCATTGAATTAAGTTTCCTGTAGTCAATGCACACACGCCAACCCGTGGTTGTGCGTGTTTGTATCAATTCTCCTTCCGTATTTTCAACCACATTGATACCTGATTTTTTGGGTACCACTTGTGTCGGACTTACCCACTTACTATCAGAAATTGGATAAATGATTCCGACATCTAGTAACTTCACCACTTCTTTCTTGACTACCTCCTTCATGTTAGGATTGAGTCTTCTTTGCATTTCTCGGGTGGGCTTTGCATCATCTTCGAGATGAATTCGATGCATGCAAACAGAGGGGTCAACCCCTTTCAAATCGACTACAAACTATCCTATGGCATGTTTATTCTCTTCTAGTACCCTTAAAAGTTTACCCTCCTATTCAGTAGATAAGTTGGCCGCGATGATTACAGAGAGAGTATCTTCTGGTCCTAGAAAGGCATACTTAAGAGTTGTCGGAAGTGGCTTTAACTCAAGTTTAGGTGGAGAATCAATGGAAGGACAAAGTGGTGTGCTAGCAATGGGGGGAAGAGGTTCAGGTCGGATCTTCCAAGGAAGGGAACTCATGGGAGATTGATTGTCAAGTAAGATATTAACTTCTTCTATGGCCTTGTCTATATCAAAGTTGTCAATGTCAAAATGGGCCAAACATGCCTCTAGGAGGTCATCTGCTAAGATATAGGGAAGGGCTTCCTCTACAAGATCATCCATTTCGTCAATTAGGCAACACTCATCTTCCCTCACATGTTCGTCGGCGGCATGAAACACATTCAACTTAATTTTCATGTTTCCAAATGATATATCCATTGCTCTAGTTCTACAGTTGATACATGCATTGGCTGTTGCTAAAAAGGGACGACCAAGAATCACAGGGATTTGTTTTTTTAGGTTGGACACATGTTCCATGTCAAGGACGATAAAATCTACTGGAAAATAGAATTTGTCTATCTTGACAAGAACATCTTCAATCATCTTCCGTGGTATCTTCACAGATCGATCAGCCAATTGTAAGGACACCGAGGTAGGTTTTAATTCACCTAACCCAAATTTTTCATAGACTGAATAGGGTAGAAGATTCACACTTGCCCCTAGATCTAAGAGTGCTCGGTCGATGGAGTTATTTCCTATGACACAGGAAATAGTGGGAGCACCAGGATCTTTGAACTTTGGAGGGGTGTTGTGTTGGAGAATGGAACTTACCTGCTCAGTTAGGAGGACCTTTTTAGGCACATATGTCCTAGATTTCCGCTTTTGGATGCAAAGGTCTTTGAGAAATTTGGCATAGGAGGGAACTTGTTTGATGGCATCAAGGAGTGGGAGGTTGATTTTAACTTGTTTGAAGACCTCCATCATCTCTTGTAATGAAGTTTCCTTCTTGCCAAAGGGAGAGGGTGCATTAAGTGCTTCAGGGAATGGAGCCTTTGGAATGTGGGTTGTGGCAGATGGTGGACTAGCTGAAAAAGGTTTTGGATTTTCATGTGATACATTCCTCTCCTCTTCTTCACCTTCCTTATTGTTACCCTCCCCAACCTTATTATCTATTATACGTCCACTCCTTAGGGTAGTCAAAGCATTAGCTTGCTCATGATTTAGTCGAGTTTCTTGAGCCACGTATTGTCCCCTAGGATTACTCATTGGTTGACTTGGAAGCTTACCTTCCTCTCGCTTGTTTAATGCATTGGCTAGTTGACCCATTTGGGATTCTAGCTTAGCAATTGATTGCGTGTGAGAGTGCAATAGTTGTGTGTTTGCCTCCAAACCTTGAAGGGCAGTCAACACTTTCTCCTCAAAGGCTGTATTTCTTTGGGTTGGAGGAGGAGGGTGTTGAAATTGAGTTGAGGGACGGTAGAGATGAAAATTCTGAGGGTTTTAAAAATTTTGGGAGTAGGGTTGGGCAGTATTCGAAGCTTGCTGCCTCCAAGAAAAAATTGGATGATTCCGCCATCCTGGGTTATATGTATTGGAAAATGGGTCATTACCCGGTCTGGGCTGTGTTTGGGCAGCATTGATGTGTTCTTGCACGAGTTCGGAAAATTGGGGTGCTGAGGGGCACTCATAAATGGGGTGCGATGTGCTAGAACAGATAGCACACACTTGTGCTTGGGAAGAGCTAACGATATGTCCTCCTATCATCAATTGATCAATCTTATGGGACAATGCATCTACCTTGCTAGACAGGTCCATGGAATGACTTATTTCACAAATGGTCCCTTTTCTTTGAGAACTGGGGGTTGCCAGACGAGAACAGGAGGCATGGTGGAGGGAGTTTTCATTAAGGTTTTCAAATAATTGCCATGCTTCATGCTCATTTTGAAGCATGAAAGTCCCCCCGCATGCAGCATCGATCATCTGATGGTTTCGTTCAGTCAATCCATCATAGAAACATTGCACTAGCTGCCACTTAGGTATTTGATGATGAGGGCATTTACGGATTAGGTCCCGAAATCTCTCCCAAGTTTCATGAAATTCTTCTCCCTCAGTTTGGGAGAAGCTTGTAATGGCACGTCTAAACTGGTTCGTTCTTCCTATGGGAAAGTATTTTTTAAGAAATTCTTGTTGCATTTGATCCCAAGAAAGAATCGAGTTAGCTTCTAAAGAATTCAGCAATTGTTTGGCTCTATCTTTAAGGGAGAAAGGGAATAATCTAAGTTTCAGAGCATCATCAGTGAAGTTCTGAATATTGACAGTGGTGCAAATCTCAAGGAATTCATCAGGTGTTTATATGGTTCTTCGTTGGTGAGCCCATAAAAAGATGGGAGCATTTGGATCACACTAGACTTTATTTCGTATTATACAACTGCTACCTCAGGTAATCGAATGCAAGATGGGGAAGTGTAAATGGTGGGAGTAAAGTACTCCCTCAGGATTTTGGGTTGTTCTTCAGCCATCTCAGGAGGTGGGGATGATTCTACTGTTCTGATCTCAGCTCGAATATTTCTAAGGGTCCGTTCTATTTCAGGGTCAAAAGGTAATAGATTACGTACTCTATAACGACTTCCTTGCATACACTAGTACTTGATCAATCAAGCATGCAATAAAAGAAAAACACATCAATCCTTGTATTTGTCCTAAAATCACTAGACAGCTTCTAACTGGTTTGAAGAGGGCACCTAAGCCTCCAATCCGGTCTAATGAACCGAGTTGACCAGGTAAGCTCCCACGTAAGTGGAGGGGTCACGATGCGTTCGCAAAGGTCCCACTTAAAACCCACTTGCCTCGAACAGATGAACTGTCTCCCTTATAGGGACAAAGCTTGCCTAGACATCAACTAAGCCACAGAGCAAAATTGGTACAACTTTCGGTGATCTTCATCCTATTGAGCTCGAATGTCCCTAGGAGCCAACGTCTAATTGATTTTAATTAAAGTGACACTATGTGAGATTGAGTTCACCTAAGTTGGGCAAGAATCCGGTGATGAAATTCGGCTCTTATCTTGTTGGGGTGATTGCCCTTACTATGTGCGGATTAATTTGTGTATGTGTATCAAGCATGCATTCACATTTTTGCTAAAATTAAAATCAAACAATCACCACAAAATTTCAAGCTAATAATTAATTTAAATAAGAAAGGTTTAGAGGTTACCAAAGGAAATTTCTCCAGCAATTTAAAATTTTTTTTGCCTCAAACCTCTAAAGCATTCCTTTTTGATAGCCCAGATCTCCTCTTCGATTTCTGATCAAATAAGACCAAAAGAAAAATTAAAAAAAAATTAGTAGAAGAGAAAAAGGAGATAAAAAAAGTAACAATAATAGAAAATAATTTTTTTATTTTATTTTAGATATATATATATTTTTGAAAGTTTTTTTTAATTAATTAATTT
The DNA here is from genome assembly GCF_009389715.1 of Phoenix dactylifera. Lineage (NCBI taxonomy): Eukaryota > Viridiplantae > Streptophyta > Magnoliopsida > Arecales > Arecaceae > Phoenix > Phoenix dactylifera. The sequence goes on along the minus strand of NW_024068111.1, from coordinate 182,186 downwards.
TTTTTTTAATGATAGGAAAAATAACTATGCTAGAAATCTCCGGCAACGGCGCCAAAAATTGATCAGTCCTTTCAATTTCGAAAATAAACCACGCAATAGCACGTATCCTGTAGGATAGTGATTACGGATGTCGGTCCACAGGGATTGAAGAGTAAGTTATTTTTCTTTTAAAAATAAATCAAGAAGAAGGATTTGCTAACTTGAATTAACTAAATTAAACTATGAGTACGAATTAGAATTTATCAAAGTAAATGGATCTAGGGTTTGGAGTCCACCACATAGCATTGCATCAGGGTCTATGTTCTTAATTTTTTTTATCTTTTGGAGAGGCATGCAAATTGGCTACAAGCCTTTTAAAATGAAAATATAAAGAATTTTAGGAAGATCCATCTTAGGTATAGCATGAAGTGTCTACCTAATTACACTAACCTAGAGTGCAGAACACCTCATCTTCCTAGGCATAGATCACCTTAGACTACTTTAGCAAACATGAATCGTAAAAAGCATGCTCAAAGTTTAAACATCATAAAAGAAATTTTCATTGATGATAAGAATTTAAACAAGCTCCAAAATAATAAAGAAAATAAGAACTACAATGCCCTGATACATTGCTAGGGCTTCATCCAGCCCTAGACTAGACGTTTAGCCGAGCATGGCTTCCGGACGACCTCCCATCTTCAAATGAAATTGATCACCTCCCATTATTCCCAAAATATCCAAAACTATTCTCTTTTCCCCTCCTTTCTCTCTTTTTTTTATTTCTTTTTCTCTTCTTCGGCCTCCCCCCCCTTTCTCCGTCTGAAGAACTCTTCTCCCTTTTTATATCCTTCCTGACTGTGGAGGATCGGATTCTTGAAGGAGGATATGCAGGCGATGGATCCGCAGATGAGTAGCTGGATTGGAGGATGCCGATGCTGCTCCAACGCGAAGGACGACGTGGGCGTTGAGAGGATTCTGCGCTGGCTCTCATCTGGACACGCGAGGCAAGGGAGCTTCCATTTGGCTCGGGATTTGGATGGATCACGGAAGACCACTGGGATTTGGTTCCGAAGCAAGGAAATCTGGAAGAAAAGATCACGAGCATGGTTAAATGCTGGGCGGATTCTGTGGATGATGGAGTTAATTCGAATGGGAGGAAGGTTGCGGATGCTTGCAAGATTTGAGTGCGAACGGGAGGGATCCGGAAGAAAATCTGGAAGAAGATCAAATCTGGAACAAGAAATGAGGGTGATGGTGCTCACGGGATGCTCGGACGCAATTGAACGCGAACGGGAGGGGTCCGGAGGCGATCAAAAATTGGATGCGGCTGAGCTGGGAGGTATGCTCTGTTTTGAAACAAGGGGAAAACGTGCGGATTTGAGCCGTGAGCTGGGATGCTGGGATACGATCGAGATGCGGGTTATTCGTGGAAGGATATTTGAGAGGATAAGCTTGCTTCGGTTTGCTGGGAAGGAAAGGGATGATCTGCCAATTTGAATCGCGGAAGCGGGGGAGGGGAGGACGTGGAACAGGGGATTCTTATCCGTGGGAGATGAAAATGTTTAGATTCAGAATCAGATGGAAATAAATCTTTGGGAAGACGGTGCTTGGCTTGCGGATGCTGGGAGGATTGCATTGTGGGAGGAGATCACGTTTGGAGCAAAGAATCTGGGAGGACGGGGTTGAATGGGAATGGGAGTGATCATGCGGCTTGTTCTGAAACAGGGGAGGAGAAGAGAATAAATAATGATGTGGGAGATGAATGCGTGAGGGGTGATATGAGAATTATTAAATAATGATGTGGGAGATGAATGCGTGAGGGGTGATATGAGAATTATTATATATATATTATCTCTTTTTTTAGAAAGGTAGTTGGGGTCCACTCGTGTAGGTTGGGAGGGCTCTGTTCTGAATAAAGAAAGTTTGGATACGTGGAGAAAATCGGAGAGGCCTCTGTTTTGTTAAATTGGGAAGCTTGGTGCACGCGGAAAAGATGACGTGGACAAAGGGATGGGTAACTTCATGCAAATGGGGAAGAAAGCAATCCACACATGGAACTGATTGGGACTAATTCGTGAATGGGGTGGCTTGACCTGCACACACATTAGACTAAATCAATATAGAAAATTAAACCAAACTTGAATTACCTCTAATAATTTATTAAAATGCAATGACGAGAGGAAATACATTTTCTTTTGTTAATATTTAAAATATGTGCATAACAATAATAATAAGTGCTATGTAAAATAGATAAATTTGTACATTATTTAGTGCTTATCAGCATCTCATGCATAAATATTATTTTCAAATCTGTAATTTAAATGATTATTTCATCTCATGACTTGCTGATTATGCAAGATATGATTCTAAACATTTGTAATCAGATTATCAAAGCAATAGAATCATTAATCTAAGCATCCAAAAATCAGCATGCAGAAAAATCAGCAAGCTGAAAATTCTGCATGCAGAAAATTTCAGCAAGCATAATTCTTTAAATTTCAGATCTAAAATACCTTTAAATATTTAATCCTAATCTTAATCTACATAACCTGGCTCTGATACCACTGTTAGGGACTATCACATGCTGCAGAAAAATTTCAAAGATTTTCAGACCGCAGCGGAAAGGCATGCAAGATCCCGTTCATCGCATGAACGTATTTTTACAACTTCGTTTGTAGATAGATTAGGATTAAATTCTTATGAACCATTTTTAAATTATTAAGAAGATTAGATCTTCACCTTGTGCAGGTAGATGGTCTCCGCAAATTTGATATTCGTGAATTTATAGAAGGTTCGATGGAAGCCGCACATGCGTCCGGCCTCTACGGGTATCCACACAAAGTAAAGCATCGATCGAAGCTTTTGGATCTTCCCGGGGTGCTAGCTCCCTTACAGAGATGGCAATTGATGGCTGATATCCTCCCTTTCAATCAACTCTTGAATGTCTAAGGGAGGAGGAAGAAGAAGGTTAGTTCAATGGAAGGAGAACAAAAACCTGCAGCCTTTTCTTTTTCCTTCGTGTTGGAACCAAAATGGAGGAAGTAGGAGGGCCGCCAAGGCTCTTCTTTTTCCTTGTTGCTTGCGGCTCAAAGGAGGATAGGAGAGGAGGAGTTTGATGCCAATATTCCAAGGAAAAACTATAAAAAATTCGTAGCCCCTTTGAACCCCTCTTTTATGGTGTGTGGATAGAGATGAGCTCCTAAAATTTAAGGAGCCTCCTTTTTCCCTCATGCCACCAGCCAAGGGAGGGGCGTAGGCCCCTCCCTCTTCTCCCATTTGGTTAGCCCCCACTTAATCTAATTAAGTGGGGAGGGTTGGGTAAAGGGTTCCGATCATGTCATGATGGGCAGCGAAAGCTAGGGATTTTAAAAATTTCTTAATAAAGTCCATTGACATGAAACCCTTATAAGCCAAGATCACCTTAATGGTAACAATCAAACAATATAAATATAAATGCTGAAATAGAAGAATACCTGTAATGCTAAATCCAAGTTTGTAGAATCTCCACGAGGCGTCCAAGTGTCCGCCCTCCAACGGTGATCCACATGGAAACTCGATCAAGACTTTAGCTCCAAAAATTTTTGATCCTTAATGCTGAATCCTTCCAAAGGATTTAAATTGGCTTGCTTTCTCTCCTCTCTTAATTTTTCTTTCACCTTTCCAAATCACTTCTAATATTTTTGTCCTAAAGAAGACCTCCTTGTCTTGGCTTAGGACACTCTAGAAGCAATGCTAGAAAGAGACAAAGGGTTGTAAGAAAGAAGGGATAAGGGAGAGAGAATACAGTGGAGTTGGAATGAAGAATACAGTGGAATGGCTCCCTATTTATAGATGTGAAGGGATGCATCCTAGCCATCCCTGAAAGAGTAGATGCCCTACAAGCCAATCGCAATATGTATTGTGAAGGATTTTCTTTTGATTTTCCATATCATGTACATGACATTCAATATAAATAAAGGCATTGTGTTTCATCATATGCTGTTGATTATATTTGTGATGAACCCCTTAGATTAAGGCAATGATTTTGAGGCTATGATGAGATCATACTAGTAAGACCTAAAATTCTAAAATTCTAATCTTAAATATTTTCAGTCATTGGTACATTGAGTCGGGGATCAATGTTTACCGGAAAGACTGGCACATCTTATGTATGCTCGATGCAGAGGGTGATTGATCTCACAATCACTTGTGTGGAGACACTAATACAAAGATGTGGGTGCTCATTAGAGAAATGAGTTCACTGAATTAACCTACAAAGAGAAATCTTATGAAGTCTTACTTACATGTCAAAAGATGATTCTCTTAGTGGGAGTTGTGCAACTGATCCTTTGACCTGAGATCACCATAGTATCTTGTGCACATAAATCCATATTTTGGTTTCCACTCATTCATGACAATAAGTTATGTACGAGGTCTTCTGGATATGGTGGAATGTGTACGAAGGTTATGAGTAGGTCAACAAGGAATTAATCACTTCTAGTAAGAGAAGATCGCATCCTATTTATTCTAATCATATGATAATTCAGGAAGCCTTTGATCAAAGCACAATGAAAATTACAAAGAGTTTCTAATATTTCATTATTCAAATTATCGTTAGAAGATAGAAAAATATATGAATATGAAATTGAGTTTGACATATATTTATACTCATATACATATTCGGGATGCAGTTTGTTTAAAGGATTGAATTGCACGATAACTTGCCACTGAAGGATATTTTTGGTATTTCCACCAAATTTCATATTTTTCGGGTAGACATGACACGTTGCTAGACGTCAATCTTGTCTTATAGGTTTGATCGAATTAAAGAGTTTAATTTGATCACCAATTAGAAAGGATTCTAATTGTTAAGTTCGGGTCCGCGCAGTTTGGACTTAAATCGATTAGAAGAGTTCTAATCAAGTTGGGTCAACTCGCACTCACACCTATTGCTGGCTAAGTATGGAACCCAATGGGTCACACACAAGAAAACTTATTAAGGGTCTAATTGGATTAGATCATGTTTGCAAGATAGACATCCTAGCAGGTGTTGCAAACCCTTAGCTCTTGATTCGAATTGGATTCGAATCCGATTCTTAATAGATCTAATTTGATTAGATCATGTTCTAATATGGGTTAGCCAAGAGTTGGCACCTAATTGGCTTGGTTTGAGTCTAATTGAATTAGATTTAATAAATCATTCAATCTAGACCGTTAGATCTTGATCTACCGTTGGATGAAGACATAATGAAGAGTTGATTTAACCCAATTGGATTGGGTTAGAGGATGGCTATCATAATTGACCATTGGATCTTAATCCCACCATTGGATGAAGACATAATGGGTCAAGTGAATGGCGCCTTGCATTGGAGCCCTTGGATCATCATCATGAAAGATCAAGAGGTGAGGCGTGATGGACATGTGATTAGCATGTGATGTTGACTTGGTCAAAATATAGCACCACATGAAAGGACATATCATTTGATACACCTTCTCACTTGATTTGCACCTCCTCTTATTTGATATGGCCCTTTAGATGATGCCGTTTCATGAGAGGATGTGTGGATGGGATGCATCCCTTGGAGATGCATCCCTACACCTATTATAAATAGGCTAGCACTCCATGGGTTTCATCATTCCAACTCCACCCCACTCCTCTCTTCTTTCTTTCTTATATTAGTTTCTTTCTTTCTAGCATTGCTTCTAGTGTGTCCTAAGCCAAGACAAGGTGGTCTTCTTTAGGACAAAAGGATTAGAAATGATTTTAGAAGGTTAAAGAAAAATAGAAAGAAAGGAAAGTAAGTCATTAGAGTTCTTTAGAAGAATTCTGCATTAAGGATCAATGTCTTTGGAGCTTAAGACTTAAATTAAGTTTTCGTGTGGATCAACGTTGGAGGGTGAACACTTGGGCACCTAGTAGAAATTCTGCATATTAGATTAGCGTTAGAGGTATTCTTCTATTTCTGCATTTATATTATATTATTTGATTGCTTCCATTAAGGTGATCTTGGCTTGTAAGGGTTTTATGTTAAGGAACTTTATCAAGAAATTTTTAAAATTCCTAGCTTTCGCTGCCCATTATAGCATGCTAGAACCCTTCAGTGGTATCAGAGCCACCCTTAATTGGTTCAATCAGGTGATTATGCATGATGTATAATTGTTAAATTACTATGAGATAGTAATGTCATATGTTTAGAGGAATGCTGAATTATATGATTCATATATGATATGATATATAATAAAATGTCATGATATGAATTTTTTATAAGAAGATATATTGAAGCATAGTAATTGATCCAATTAATTGGTAATAATTTATACATGCTATGAGATAGCTATGATGCATGATAGTTGGTTATGATTTATATATGCTATGAGATAGATATATAATTTGTTATAGCATACACAAAGACATATGTTCAATATGTTATAATTATAGAATGTGCATGAGACCAGTAAGCCCTCAATAACATAATATTAAGTCATAGTGTTGAAAAACTTTGAGCTGACCCATTCTAGAACAATTAATCTAATTGGTGTCTAAGGAAAGCACTAAAGGTGGTTACTTAATTAGGACCTTACTCTCTGAGTAAGGGGAGCCTCCCACCTGCTTACCTGGCCAATTGTTTGATTACCTATTATGGATAAGCTTAATGTTGATAAAACACTACTGATATCCTTCCTTCATGCCTCGACATTATTATGTCAAAATTCATGCTAGTTTGTTGTGCAACCACAAGACTTGCAATGAGCACTGATGTTATACTGTCTTGATGCATAGAGATGCTTATGGCATATTTTAATATGTTGCTTTGTTGTGCAACCACAAGGGCAATATTATTTGAATATGACTATATGGAAATGAAGGGTTTGACTTAACTAAAACATTATAGTTTGTTGTGCAACCACAAGGCTGTAAGTGTTTTAAGAGGATAGGATAAAGTTGAGAATTGCATGAGATGCAATTGGAAAGAGTTTCCTACCTTTGAACTCATAAAGATTTGTTGTGCAACCACAAGGTTTTTATGATGAATTAGGATCTTAACCCTACTAAGAAAAAATTAGATTTTTTCGTTTATCATAGGAGAGGGCTATAATATTCGATAAAATAGTGGGAGTAATAATTAGATAAAGTCCTTGTCTAATTGTATATATGTCATCATGATTGGTTTGTTTATGATAGTTTTGTTCTTTGCTTATGTAGAATTAATTCTGAATTAAATGGCATCTTCACTATCACTAAGAGGCATCTTGGATGCCAACAAGTTGACCGGTCCAAACTATATAGACTGGTTGAGGAATCTTAAGATTGTACTCACTCAGAAAAAAATTTCCTATATTCTTGAAATCCCTGATCTTAGAGATCTAGGGGATGATGCTACAAAAGAGGAGGTAGCCACACATAAGATGTGGAAGAATGACAGTTTAACTGTCAAATGTATCATTCTTGCCTCTATGAGCAATGAGCTACAGCGACAACATGAGACATGGACACTCAATCCATACTTCTTAATTTAAAGGAGTTGCATGGAGAGCAGAGTAGAACTGCTAGATATGAGATATCTAAGCAATTGTTCCATGCTAGAATGAATGAAGGAACGTCCGTGCAAAACCATTGTCTTATGGTTATAGACTTGATCACCAGATTAAGTCAATTAGGTTTTGCTATGGATAGTGAGCTCAGTCAGGATTTGATCCTGCAATCACTACCTGAATCATTCTCTCAGTTTGTTGTGAATTTTCACATGAATAAGCTGAATGTCTCACTGCCTGAGCTGTTAAATATGTTAAAGACAGCTGAAACCCATATCAAAAAGAAAAAGGGTCCGATCCTTCTTGTTGATAGGGGCTTAAGGAAGAAATCAGGCAATAAGGGTTTTAAGAAAAAGTTGAACCCTAATAATAGCAAGATCAAGAAGAAGAAAGGAAAGAAAAACTCCAAACCTAGTACCTGTTTCCACTGCGGCAAGGAAGGCCACTGGAAGAGAAATTGCAAGAGTTTTCTTGCAAGTATGAAGACCGATGCAAGAGTTGCATCGAAAGGTATGTTTATGTTACATGCCAACTTATCATTAAGTTCTTCAAATTCAAATTCATGGGTATTGGATACCGGCTGTGGTTCTCATATTTGCAAATCTTTGAATGGACTACAGAAAATTAGATTTTTGAAGAAAGGTGACTTCGAGCTGTATGGCGCTGGAGGAGAGTCCATCCAGGCTGAAGCTGTTGGAACCTACCATTTGGAGTTGCCTTCGGAAGAGCTCTTGGAATTAGAAGATTGTTATTATATGCCCAAAATTATTAGAAATGTAATTTCCGTTCCTTTGTTGTTAAAGAAAGGATATGAAATTAATATAAAGAGCAATGGTTGCTCAATTTCTTTTTCTAATAAAGTCTATTGCAATGGCATTATGGAAAATGGTCTTCTTATTCTATTACTTAATGACAATGTCTTTCATATTTATAAAAGCAATAAAAGAAAGAGAGAAGAAGTAAATAACACCCTTCTTTGGTATTGCCGACTTGGTCACATAAGCGAATCAAGAATCAACAAGTTGTACAAAGAAGAGTTCTTTGATCCTTATGATAATGAATCATTAGGAACTTGTGAATCTTGTCTTATGGGTAAAATGACTAAGTCTCTATTCATTGGACATGGAGAAAGGGCAAGAGAGTTATTAGAACTTGTGCATACAGATGTATGTGGTCCTATGACAACTCCTGCTAGAGGTGGATACTTTTATTTCATCACATTTACTGATGATTTATCAAGATTCGGATATATGTATCTTATGAAACATAAATCTGAAACCTTTGATAAATTTAAAGAGTATCAAAGTATGGTTGAAAAACAAACTGGAAAATGTATTAAAATCCTTCGATCTGATCGAGGAGGTGAATACCTTTCTAGTGAGTTTTTAAATCATCTTAAAGAAAAGGGCATTCTCTCTGAATGGACACCTCCGTATACGCTACAATTAAATGGTATAGCTGAACGGAGGAATCGTACTCTATTAGATATGGTACGGTCCATGATGTGCTTTACAGATTTTTCTTTTTCCTTCTGGGGTTTTGCCCTAGAAACTGCTGCACTTATATTAAATAGGGTACCATCGAAATCTGTATCTAGTACTCCATATGAGATATGGAGAGAAAAGAAGCCTAATCTTAAGTATCTTAAAATATGGGGCTGTAAAGCTTATGTCAAAAGAAATTTTGGACATAAGCTAAGTGCTAGATCAGATAAATGTATTTTTGTAGGTTATCCTAAAGATAGTATAGGATACATCTTCTATAATCCTACCGAACAAAAGGTCTTTGTAGGTAGACATGCCACTTTCTTAGAGCAAGAGTTTATCTTAGAAAAAGGCAAAGATAGGAGAATTGAACTTGAAGAAGTTCAAGACCTACAAATGGAAACACAAGATATTCCTCAACCAGATGTACCCATTGATGAAGTACAACCACAACACACATCTCCTCTCCAAAGGTCAGATAGAGTGCGAAATGCACCTAAGAGGTATGGGTTTATCATTGAGAATGATGAAGCCTACATCGTTGAAAATGATGATCCTCTGACCTATTCGGAAGCTATCATGAGTAATGACTCTAACAAATGGTTAGAAGCTATGAAATCCGAAATAGACTCTATGTATACCAACCAAGTATGGACTTTGATTGATGCACCAGAAGGTGTAAACCCTATAGGTTGCAAATGGGTCTATAAGAAGAAGATTGGAGCAGATGGCCAAGTAGAAACCTACAAGGCTAGATTGGTGGCAAAAGGTTTCAGGCAAAAGCAAGGAATTGACTATGATGAAACTTTTTCACCAGTTGCCATGCTTAAATCTATTCGGATTTTGCTTGCAATAGCTGCATACTATGATTATGAAATTTGGCAGATGGATGTCAAAACCGCCTTCCTTAATGGTTATCTTGAGGAAGAGGTTTACATGACACAGCCAGAAGGATTTGTCTCAAGTGGGAGAGCAAATCAAGTATGTAAGCTTAAGAGATCCATTTATGGATTAAAGCAAGCATCGAGGAGTTGGAACATCCGTTTTGATACAACAGTCAAAAAGTTTGGTTTTATCAAAAATGTGGATGAACCATGTGTGTACAAGAAGACTAGTGGGAGTGCCGTTGTCTTCTTAATATTGTATGTAGATGACATACTAATCATTGGAAATAATATTCTAATGTTACAATCGATCAAGACTTGGCTATCAAAAAGCTTTTTCATGAAAGACTTGGGAGAAACATCCTATATACTTGGTATAAAGATCTATAGGGATAGATCTAAAAGGATGCTAGGCTTGTCCCAGTCTAAGTACATAGATCGTGTGCTGAAAAGATTCAGTATGGAAGGAAGTAAAAGAGGTTACTTACCTATGAGTCATGGCATACGTCTCTCTAAGAAGATGTCTCCTAAGACATCTGAAGAGAGGAATATAATGAATTACATTCCCTATGCTTCGGCAGTAGGATCAATTATGTATGCTATGCTATGTACTAGGCCTGATGTTGCTTATTTCTTAGGCATAACAAGCAGATTCCAGGCTGATCCAGGAGAGAGTCATTGGATAGCTGTGAAAAATATTCTTAAGTACTTAAGAAGGACTAAAGATATTTTTCTAGTTTATGGAGGATCTGAGTTGAAACTAGAAGGATTTTCTGATTCTAGTTTTCAATCAGACCCAGATGATAGCAAGTCCACTTCAGGGTATATCTTTACCCTAAATGGTGGTGCAGTGAGCTGGAAGAGTTTCAAGCAGCAAACTGTAGCTGACTCAACTACTGAGGCAGAATACATCGCTGTAAGTGAAGCCGCTAAGGAAGCTGTCTGGATGAAGAAGTTCATCTCTGAGTTGGGAGTAGTTCCTGAAATTGCTGGACCAGTTCCAGTTTATTGTGACAACACTGGAGCTGTTGCTCAAGCAAAGGAACCAAGGTCTCATCACAAATCCAAGCACATTCTAAGACGCTTCCACCTCGTTCGAGAGATCGTCGAGAGACAAGACATAGTCATTGAACGAGTAGACACAAAGAACAACTTAGCAGACCCGTTCACTAAAGCTCTACCACAACAGCAGTTCGATCGCCACCTCGATTGTATGGGGATGAAATATAAGGGCGATTGGCTTTAGTGCAAGTGGGAGATTGAAAGAGTAGATGCCCTACAAGCCAATCGCAATATGTATTGTGAAGGATTTTCTTTTGATTTTCCAAATCATGTACATGACATTCAATATAAATAAAGGCATTGTGTTTCATCATATGCTGTTGATTATATTTGTGATGAACCTCTTAGATTAAGGCAATGATTTTGAGGCTATGATGAGATCATACTAGTGAGACCTAAAATTCTAAAATCCTAATCTTAAATATTCCCAGTCATTGGTACATTGAGTTGGGGATCAATGTTTACCGGAAAGACTGGCACATCTTATGTATGCTCGATGCAAAGGGTGATTGATCTCACAATCACTTGTGTGGAGACACTAATACAAAGATGTGGGTGCTCATTAGAGAAATGAGTTCACTGAATTGACCTACAAAGAGAAATCTTATGAAGTCTTACTTACATGTCAAAAGATGATTCTCTTAGTGGGAGTTGTGCAACCGATCCTTTGACCTGAGATCACCATAGTATCTTGTGCACATAAATCCATATTTTGGTTTCCACTCATTCATGACAATAAGTTATGTACGAGGTCTTCTGGATATGGTGGAATGTGTACGAAGGTTATGAGTAGGTCAACAAGGAATGAATCACTTCTAGTAAGAGAAGATCGCATCCTATTTATTCTAATCATATGATAATTCAGGAAGCCTTTGATCAAAGCACAATGAAAATTAGAAAGAGTTTCTAATATTTCATTATTCGAATTATCGTTAGAAGATAGAAAAATATATGAATATGAAATTGAGTTTGACATATATTCATACTCATATACATATTCGGGATGCAGTTTGTTTAAAGGGTTGAATTGCACGGTAACTTGCCATTGAAGGGTATTTTTGGTATTTCCACCAAATTTCATATTTTCTGGGTAGACATGACACGTTGCTAGACGTCAATTTTGTCTTATAGGTTTGATCGAATTAAAGAGTTTATTCGATCACCAATTAAAAAGGATTCTAATTGTTAAGTTCGGGTTCGCGCAATTTGGACTTAAATCGATTAGAAGAGTTTTAATCAAGTTGGGTCAACTCGCACTCACACCTATTGCTGGCTAAGTATGGAACCCAATGGGTCACACACAAGAAAACTTATTAAGGGTCTAATTGGATTAGATCATGTTTGCAAGATAGACATCCTAGCAGGTGTTGCAAACCCTTAGCTCTTAATTCGAATTGGATTCGAATCCAATTCTTATATTAGGTTGATCTAATATGATTAGATCATGACCTAATATGGGTTAGCCAAGAGTTGGAACCCATTTGGCTTTAATTAGACCTGATTTGATTAGAAAAAGAAATTGATCCAGAGACTTTATTAGACCATTTTCCATATCAGGCTTTACAGTTGCAAGAAAACTCTTGCAATTCCTTTTCCAGTGGCCAGCTTTACCGCAATGGAAATAGGTACTTGATCCAGAGATTTTCTTTCCTTTCTTCCTCCTTATCTTACCACTTTTAGTAGCATCATCCCCTATTGATCCAAGATCAGGGGTTTTGATAAGTGCTGAATAATTTATAATTTAGTTATCTTTTTATAGCACTTATCAATGTTCTTAAACTGATAAATACATACTTTACCATGAAATTGAATAGACATTGAAATAAATTTAAAATATGGTAAGAGGTAAATAATTCTTTTCTCAAAACAGACTCTGAACTTGTCTCTCTTCTGGTTGTAATCTTTCATGAAAACATATAAGGAGGAGATTGTGTTGACCCGGTTTAGTAACCTGATGGAGTTGTAATTAAGCTAAGGCTATGATTAAATAGGTTTTGGTCCTGATTAGATAATTATTCTTGTATGAGGAAAAAGATTTGATTAACCCTTTTTATTAAGTCACGGTCCTGCTTTTAGCCTTGTTGAGTCCGGTCTGAAGCTGTTTAGCAAGAATTAAATTTAAACGACATTGGGCTCGAGAGTAAGTTCAAGCAAATCAACGATCATGACCCACCTCAAATCCAAAGTCAATTCCCAACCAATTCATTACCTGCCTTCATATAAAAATTTATAAATTAAAACAAAAAAAGAAAATAATGAATATAATAAAATAAATAAAAATAATTTTGGAAAGAATCACTGGATTCACTGTTCATATGAACAGTGTTCATATGAACAGTGTTACAAAAAAAAAGAAATAATATAATAATAAAAAAAATAAAACTGTTTCACTGTTTATCTCCTTCCTCCCGCTATCTATCCTTCGTGTGATCCCGCCTCACAGAGCGCCCCCCTGCCCTTTCCAACCGCGTGCCCACCTGTTGGGAACCCGCCCATGCCGCAGAAAATTCAAAAAAAATTCGGATGGCAGCGGAATCGGCATGTGCGGGATCGACGTTCATCGCATGAACGTTGTTTCAATAACCGTTCGTAGATAGATAAGGATTAAAAATTTTTTAAAACATTAGAAGATCAGATCTTCACCTTGTGCGGGTAGATGATCACCGCAAACCGAAGTTCGTGGTTTAGGATGAAGGTTCGCTTGAAGCCGTTCAAGTGCCCGGCCTCTACGGGTATCCACACGAAGCAGGAACCGATCCAAGCTCTCTATCTCACCGGGGTGCTAGCTCCCTTGCAGAGATAACTTTTGATGGCTGATCTCCTCTCTTTCTTTCAACTCATGAATGTACTTGAGAGGAGGAAGAAGAAGGAAGAAGAAGAGGAAGAAGCAAAGCCCTTGCAGCCTACTTTCTTTTCCCTGCGTTGGAAGGAGGAAAGGAGGAAGAGGAGGGCGCCATGGCTTCTTTTTCCCTTCTTCTTGCTGGCGGCTGAACCAAGGGAGGGAGAGGGTGGCCACGGCTGCAAAGAGGAGAGTTTTTCCTTGGGATTCCCTAGCTGCCGCCCTCACCCCTTTTTAAAGCATGAAGGGCTCCTACAAGTTAGGAGCCCTTGATTGCTTTCCAAGAGGGGCGCCGGCCCCTCTTGTGTTGCCGCACCAAGGAGGAGAAAGGGGAGGGGCGTGAGCCCCTCCCTTTTGTGTTGCCCTAATCCTCATCTAATGAGGATTGGGTGGCCCTAATTTGGTTTAGCCCTAATCCAATTAGGGTTTAACAAAATCATGAATCAATTGGGTTCAATCTATACTAGTCCTAATCCAATTAGAACTTGAGTGAACCATGACTCAATTGAACTCTTCAATCCTAACCCAATTAGGAGTCATGTTGATTCATTAGATTAATAACTAATTAGGACTTAAGAAACCCTAATCCAATTAGGACTTATTTAATTTTAGTCCTAATCCAATTAGGACTCTAATTTGAATCCGAAGTCCTAATCCGATTAGGACTCTAGGAATCCTACTCCAAGTAGGAATCCAATTTTAATTCAAAACTCCTAATCTAATTAGGATTGTAGGAATCCTATTCCAAGTAGGAATCCCAGTCCTACTCCAACTAGGATGCCCAGTCCTAATCCAATTAGGACTCTAGAAATCCTACTCGAAGTAGGATTTGTGTTTAAGTCCAATTAATTAATTCCCTTTGTTCCTTCTTCAACTGAATATCAATCGAATTGATTACTTGTGATTCCTAATCACGATTCAACCATCGGATCGGTCAATACTTCTAGTGTGTGTGACCCCATAGGTTCTACTCTGACTGGTAGTGAGATATATTATGATCTCTATCACAATATCATTGAAAACTCCTTTCAATGGATTGGAACGATTCCAACTCTACTCATTAGGGTTTATCGATCATCGAGATAATCCCTGTGAGTCCCACCATCCACCAGTGACACCTAGCAGCATGTAGTGGCTACCCAGTAGAATAGAATGATGAACCTCTAGGTGCAGTTATCATATGATACAGTCCTACTATCGTGGATCCCTACAGGACGGAGGTCATGGATAACTCGCCAAACCCCTTCGTCTGTCATATGTCAAGATTTATTCGACTCGAGTTCGTTAGTGGAAAACTCTTTCTCCACTTTATATTAGTGCCCTGGCCAAGGTCTTAGAACTCAGTCTAACAAATCACATAGGATCACTCCTCTTCTATCAAGGTCGATAGATTCCATGTAAGTGCATACCCTACTCCTACAGTGAACTTAATGCAGCCAATCTACACTACAAGGACCCATATGACTAGAGACCATGTATACGTGTAGTCAAACTACAATAACCTCACTGTGAGTAGCCGAAGCACCGCAGGTCAAAGGACCAGTCATACTACTGCAACATCAAGCAAGTCACTGATGAGTGGATAGACATCCAAATGACTTCTTGTCTTGGTCACGCTCAGTACCCTTGTTCTGTAATAAGCACTTGCACTATCACTTCAGTGTCCCTACACTATGGACTTAAGTCTCGTCCATCCAGAAGGAAAGTGATCTGTGCACTGATCGGATCGATCACCGTCCTCGTGATGATCCATTGATCAGGAACATTTAGAAATTAATCACTAATGATACATGGCTCAAATTCTCAACTCTTGAGAATATGCATCATCATCTTATTAATTTCTTGGACGATTCATAGACACATAAATAATATGAATGATAAGATGCCTTTTATTTATTCAATAATAAATAGTCAAGTACAAAATTATGTCCCTAGAATTAACAATGTGTCAGCCAGATTGGCTTCTAGGGCATACATCTAACAATCTCCCACTTGCACTAAAGCCAATCAGCCATAAACCTAAGCCCCATCTTCTCAAGATGCGTTTTAGTTTTCTGCTGACTTAGCTGCTTAGTGAATGGGTCCGCCACATTTTCTGTGGAGTCTACTCTCTGATCCTCTACTTATTTTCTTTCGAGGTAGTCACTTATTAGGTTAAACTGCCGCTCTATGTGCTTCTATTTCTGGTGAGACCTTGGCTCCTTAGCTAGTGTTATGGTGCCTTTGTTATCGCAGTAGAGTGTTATGACATCTGATGACATTACACCTAACTATGCAATGAACCTTTTAAACCAAAAGATTTCTACTGCACCCTTAGAGACGGCTTAACATTCAGCTTCTAAGGTAGAATCTATAATGATCGGTTGTTTGGAACTCTTCCAATTTACTGAACCACCATTGCACATATTCTGATGTAGACTTTCTATCATCAATATGTGTGCATCCTTCTACCTTCAACTCTGATATTCTCCCAAGGACCAAGAACATGTCCTTAGTTCTTCTCAAGTACTTAAGACTGTTCTTCACAGCTATCCAATGTTTTTTGCCTGGATTTGATTGACATATGCTCGTGACATTCACAGCATGTACTATATCAAGTCATGTACACAGCATGGCAAACATGAGGCTCCCTATCGCTGATGCATAGGGGATCTTGCTCATGCGTTGAATCTCTTCAGATGTGTTGGGGCACATCTTCTTGGAGAGATTAATTTCATGCCTTAGGGGTAAGAGACCCCTTTTAGAGTTTTCCATGCTGAACCTTTTCAGCACTTCCTCTATGTACATCTTCTGTGATAGGCCAAGCATCCTTTTAGATCTATATCTATAGACCTTTATTCCTAAAATATAGGATGCTTCCCCAAGGTCTTTCATGGAGAACCTTTTTGACAACTAGACCTTGACCGAGGTTAGCATGGAAATATCATTCCCTATCAGGAGGATGTCGTACAGTACGAGAAATACGACAGTACTCCCATTAACCCTTTTGTAAACATACGGTTCCTCTTCGTTTTTGATGAAATCAAACGTTTTGATTGCGTCATCGAAACGAGTGTTCTAACTCCGAGATGCTTGCTTTAGTCCATAGATGGACCTTTGCAGCTTGCAGACCTTGTGATCTCCATCACTGGAAGTGAAACCCAAAGGCTGTTCTATATAGATATCTTCATCAAGATATCCATTCAGGAAAGCAGTTTTCACATCCATCTGCCAGATTTCATAATCACGAAATGCTGCAATGGCAAGCATTGTTCGGATGGATTTCAGCATGGCTACAGGCAAAAAGGTCTCCTGATAGTCAATGCTTTCGCGTTGACTATACCCTTTCGCCACAAGTCTTGCCTTATAGGTCTCTACCTCTCCATCCGAACCTATCTTCCTTTTGTAGATCCATTTGCATCCAATAGGTACAATACCTTCTGGTGGATCTACTAAGGTCCAGACTTGGTTGGAATGCATGGAGTCTAACTCTGATTTAATAGCTTCCAACTATTTCTCGAAATCGATATCAGATATCGCCTCGTCGTAGGTTTTGAGATCCTGCGTGTGATCCCTATCTCCCACTAGGAACATTTCCTCGGTATCCTCTTCTAGTATACCTAAGTATCTATCGGGAGGATGGGAGATCCTACTAGATCTGCGAGGTGGTTGAGGGACATCGTGTACTGGCTCTGTATGAATGGATTCGATAGGATCCATGACTCGTTGCTTTTCAGAGACTTTCTCTTCAAGCTCAATTTTCCTCCCACTGCCTCTATCAAGGATAAACTGGTTTTCCAAGAAGATGGCGTGATGGCTCACAAACACATTGTGATCCTCTGAGACGTAAAAATTGTATCCTAATGACTCTTTAGGATATCATATAAAACGAGCACTTATGGTCCTAGCCTCTAGCTTGTCTGCCTGTAGTCTCTTGACGTGGGCCGGACATCCCCAAATCTTGAGATGACCAAGACTTGGTTTCTTACCATGTCATATCTCATATGGTGCGGTAGGAATGGACTTTAGAGGAAACTCTATTCAACAAATAAATAGCTAAAAATAGGGCATCTATCTAAAGAAACAAGGGTAAATCAGTGAAGCTCATCATGGACTGGACCATATCAATAGAGTCCAATTCCTCCTCTCTGACACTCCATTGAGCTGAGGTGTACCAGGAGAAGTCCATTATAAAACTATACCATTCTTCTTGAGATAATCACGGAACTCTCCATTAAGGTATTCACTTCCTCGATCTGATCGAAGAACCTTAATGAGTTTTTGTGCTTATTTTTTTTTTTTTACTTCATATCTAAGCTTTTTGAACCTTTCAAAAGTTCATATTTGTGTCTCATACACATATCCATACCGTGAGTAATCATCGGTAAAATGAAGTAAAAATTACAACCCCTAGCCTGCACATCGAATGGGCCACACACATCGGTGTGTACTAGGGTAAGTATTTTAGTGGACCTCCCTGTGTCCTACAAAGGATAATTTGGCCATCTTTCCTTGAAGGCAGAATTCACAAATCAAATATGACTCGGAAGTCAATGAGCCCAAAAGCTCATGTTTCTCCAATTTGTTTATTCTGTCTTCTCCTATATGACCAAGCCTGAGGTGCCATAAATACTTTAGATTTATCTCATTAGATCCTATGGTATTCACTGTTTGCTCAGATATATTCACAGATACATCCATATGTATGTAATAGAGACTGTCAATCTTAAAACCATGTTAAATCATTTTAATTTTTAAATAAATAAAAATCTTTCTGTGCTAAATAAAATACAGAAATCAAATTTCTGCTAGCAATAGGTAACAGTCCCTAAGTATCCTGAGCATATCTGACAAACCTTCTGAAAGTCTGTCACCCTTCATGTTCTTTATGCTTCCCATGTATGTAGGACAGTTCCTCTTCCAATGGCCGTCTTTGATGCAATGGAAACACTTTTCCTTGCAATTGGCCTTTTTCTTGGAACTTCCTTACTTGGTGTTTTTTAGTCTTCTGCTTCTTCGCAGGCTTCTTCTTCTTCCAAATAGACTCTCTCTTGAAAGTAGAAACCAACTTGACAGCGAAAATGATGCCCCTTGAACTTCTTCAAGGTCCCTAAGGTAGTTACCAATTTATTTAACAATTCTATTTTAGTGCATACAACCTTGTTCATATGGTAGTTTACTATAAACTATTCATATAAAGCTGGAAGGGATTGCGGGATCAAATCCGTTTGCAATTCCTTTTGCATGGTCATGCCAAGCTTCTGAAGCTTCTCTAGGTCCTTTATCATGGTCAAACCATGATCATGGACAGACTGCCCATTGTGCATCTTGGCTTTGAAGAGCCTCTTGGACACTTCAAACCGAGCTGCGTGACTCTGATCACCATACAACTCTTGCAGGTGTTTTAATATGTCCCTGGCAGTCTTCATGTTCTCATGCTGGCATTGTAATGCATTGGACATGGATGCCATTGTGCAGCACCTAACTTTATTGTCATTGTTCGTCCACTTATCTAGCATCTTACGCTGATCAGTGATCGGATGGATTGGTAACATGGGGATTCCATGGTCTAGCATATACCCGAATTTCTCACAATTCAAAACTATTTTTGAAATTTGCTGAGCCAATCTTTATAATTGGGTTTGGTCAAACGGTTGTTCTATAGGATATGAGTTAAGAGTCTAGAAGCTGACTTTATAATCCTCAGAGAGTAAAGATTCTAGTTAGACTTTTGTACTTGATCCTAATCTGTTCTAAGGTCTTTTAGAACAAATGTAACTCCCACTATTTTCTCGAATTCCTCACACTCCTCTGGTAGAAAAACGGAAATTCCACAAGACTAGGGTTTCTAGTGGGTACTGCGGTCCCACCGATTTACATGCCACCTCACCTAACAGTTATTGGTGACACATAGATTGATGAATGTACAACTCTTGTACAATGCTTCTCAAGCATGTTGCAGTGTAACTTGGTCTCTAAGCCATGAAAACCTCACCTAACAGTTATTGGTCCCATTTCTTAGTTAAGTCAGACCCACCGTATAACCGTAGGAATAAAGTCGTCATTGGGTCCTCACCTAACAGTTATTGGTGCCCAACCCCACCTTTATCCTACAACATCTCATGTCCATAGAGAGGTCCAGCCCCCCGATGCAACTTGACCACTGTATCCAGCCGAGACAAATCAACATCAGAAAGGCCTTAGCAGCTCTACTACAGTGGAAGACCTATTGACTTAATATTAGTTAATCAGGTCTTAGTGTTTGCAACTTGAGCTCTTCATAAGAGGTAATCGAACAATTGGCCAGGTAAGCAGGTGGGAGGCTCCCCTTACTCAGAGAGTAAGGTCCTAATTAAGTAACCACCTTTCATGCTTTCCTAGAAACCAATTAGATCAATTAATCTAATATGACTTGCTCATGTTGGTTCACTCTCGACTTGATTGAGGAGGTTTTAATTTAGGTCTCAATTGGGTTTGTTACATCACATGTAAACCTATCTACCCCTCTTTCATTCACATCACATGCAAACGGCACATCACAGGCAGTTATAATCGCAGCATCAAAATAAAGCTAAACTTTAAATAGGTGATGATCATGGATTCTAATTAGGTCGTATTACAAGCACATGCACGTCAATCGATCAACTAGTCTTCAACTCTTGAATTGGTTCCAAGCCTCCTTGATTCGATCCTTGATCAACTCTTGATCCAATCGCCATCAACCGCTTAGATCACCTGTTCATCTCATGCCTTGTCTTCAACTTGATCGTTGACGTACATCACATTACAGAAATACAACCAGATATAAAATAAAAATAATAATAAATTACATCTCCTTTTAGGAGGCACGCAGGCCTCTCAAAACATCAAATAAGATGCATGCAAGCATCTGAAAAATTACATGACATCATAGATCACATCGCAAGTCATTACATTTGATACCAAAAGGGTTTGAATCCTATGATCATCACTACATGCAGCAATTATAATTTTCAGATCTGAAAACTAACTGATTATCTCATGACATAGGTTGCTGATCATGCTAATCATGATTCTAAACTTTGTAATCTCATTAACAATGCAATTAGATCATCATCTTATCATATAAAAATCAGCATGCAAAAATCAGCATCCTAGAAAAAATCTGCATGCAGAAAATTTTCAGCATGCATAATCTTTCAATTTTCAGATCTAATAAGCCTATTAATAATTAATCCTTACCTTAATCTACGAAGCCTAAGCTCTGATACCACTGTTGGGAACCCGCCCATGCCGCAGAAAATTCAAAAAAAATTCGGATGGCAGCAGAATCGGCATGTGCGGGATCGACGTTCATCGCATGAACGTTGTTTCAATAACCGTTCGTAGATAGATAAGGATTAAAAACTTTTTAAAACATTAGAAGATCAGATCTTCACCTTGTGCGGGTAGATGATCACCGCAAACCGAAGTTCGCGGTTTAGGATGAAGGTTCGCTTGAAGCCGTTCAAGTGCCCGGCCTCTACGGGTATCCACACGAAGCAGGAACCGATCCAAGCTCTCTATCTCACCGGGGTGCTAGCTCCCTTGCAGAGATAACTTTTGATGGCTGATCTCCTCTCTTTCTTTCAACTCATGAATGTACTTGAGAGGAGGAAGAAGAAGGAAGAAGAAGAGGAAGAAGCAAAGCCCTTGCAGCCTACTTTCTTTTCCCTGCGTTGGAAGGAGGAAAGGAGGAAGAGGAGGGCGCCATGGCTTCTTTTTCCCTTCTTCTTGCTGGCGGCTGAACCAAGGGAGGGAGAGGGTGGCCACGGCTGCAAAGAGGAGAGTTTTTCCTTGGGATTCCCTAGCTGCCGCCCTCACCCCTTTTTAAAGCATGAAGGGCTCCTACAAGTTAGGAGCCCTTGATTGCTTTCCAAGAGGGGCGCCGGCCCCTCTTGTGTTGCCGCACCAAGGAGGAGAAAGGGGAGGGGCGTGAGCCCCTCCCTTTTGTGTTGCCCTAATCCTCATCTAATGAGGATTGGGTGGCCCTAATTTGGTTTAGCCCTAATCCAATTAGGGTTTAACAAAATCATGAATCAATTGGGTTCAATCTATACTAGTCCTAATCCAATTAGAACTTGAGTGAACCATGACTCAATTGAACTCTTCAATCCTAACCCAATTAGGAGTCATGTTGATTCATTAGATTAATAACTAATTAGGACTTAAGAAACCCTAATCCAATTAGGACTTATTTAATTTTAGTCCTAATCCAATTAGGACTCTAATTTGAATCCGAAGTCCTAATCCGATTAGGACTCTAGGAATCCTACTCCAAGTAGGAATCCAATTTTAATTCAAAACTCCTAATCTAATTAGGATTGTAGGAATCCTATTCCAAGTAGGAATCCCAGTCCTACTCCAACTAGGATGCCCAGTCCTAATCCAATTAGGACTCTAGGAATCCTACTCGAAGTAGGATTTGTGTTTAAGTCCAATTAATTAATTCCCTTTGTTCCTTCTTCAACTGAATATCAATCGAATTAATTACTTGTGATTCCTAATCACGATTCAACCATCGGATCGGTCAGTACTTCTAGTGTGTGTGACCCCATAGGTTCTACTCTGACTGGTAGTGAGATATATTATGATCTCTATCACAATATCATTGAAAACTCCTTTCAATGGATTGGAACGATTCCAACTCTACTCATTAGGATTTATCGATCATCGAGATAATCCCTGTGAGTCCCACCATCCACCAGTGACACCTAGCAGCATGTAGTGGCTACCCAGTAGAATAGAATGATGAACCTCTAGGTGCAGTTATCATATGATACAGTCCTACTATCGTGGATCCCTACAGGACGGAGGTCATGGATAACTCGCCAAACCCCTTCGTCTGTCATATGTTAAGATTTATTCGACTCGAGTTCGTTAGTGGAAAACTCTTTCTCCACTTTATATTAGTGCCCTGGCCAAGGTCTTAGAACTCAGTCTAACAAATCACATAGGATCACTCCTCTTCTATCAAGGTCGATAGATTCCATGTAAGTGCATACCCTACTCCTACAGTGAACTTAATGCAGCCAATCTACACTACAAGGACCCATATGACTAGAGACCATGTATACGTGTAGTCAAACTACAATAACCTCACTGTGAGTAGCCGAAGCACCGCAGGTCAAAGGACCAGTCACACTACTGCAACATCAAGCAAGTCACTGACGAGTGGATAGACATCCAAGTGACTTCTTGTCTTGGTCACGCTCAGTACCCTTGTTCTGTAATAAGCGCCTGCACTATCACTTCAGTGTCCCTACACTATGGACTTAAGTCTCGTCCATCCAGAAGGAAAGTGATCTGTGCACTGATCGGATCGATCACCGTCCTCGTGATGATCCATTGATCAGAAACATTTAGAAATTAATCACTAATGATACATGGCTCAAATTCTCAACTCTTGAGAATATGCATCATCATCTTATTAATTTCTTGGACGATTCATAGACACATAAATAATATGAATGATAAGATGCCTTTTATTTATTCAATAATAAATAGTCAAGTACAAAATTATGTCCCTAGAATTAATAATGTGTCAGCCAGATTGGCTTCTAGGGCATACATCTAACAATCTCCCACTTGCACTAAAGCCAATCAGCCATAAACCTAAGCCCCATCTTCTCAAGATGCGTTTTAGTTTTCTGCCGACTTAGCTGCTTAGTGAATGGGTCCGCCACATTTTCTGTGGAGTCTACTCTCTGATCCTCTACTTATTTTCTTTCGAGGTAGTCGCTTATTAGGTTAAACTGCCGCTTTATGTGCTTCTATTTCTGGTGAGACCTTGGCTCCTTAGCTAGTGCTATGGTGCCTTTGTTATCGCAGTAGAGTGTTATGACATCTGATGACATTACACCTAACTATGCAATGAACCTTTTAAACCAAAAGATTTCTACTGCACCCTTAGAGACGGCTTAACATTCAGCTTCTAAGGTAGAATCTATAATGATCGGTTGTTTGGAACTCTTCCAATTTACTGAACCACCATTGCACATATTCTGATGTAGACTTTCTATCATCAATATGTGTGCATCCTTCTACCTTCAACTCTGATATTCTCCCAAGGACCAAGAACATGTCCTTAGTTCTTCTCAAGTACTTAAGACTGTTCTTCACAGCTATCCAGTATTTTTTGCCTGGATTTGATTGACATATGCTCGTGACATTCACAGCATGTACTATATCAAGTCATGTATGTTGGAATTTGTATCCTAAATGTCAATCGTCAGCATATTGATGATTGAATTTTGTAAATGAATTGACAAATTAATAAAGTGTTATTTGGCATTATTCATCATTTCATCTTCAAATGAACTCTTATATGATGAAGTCCTTAGGACTTATGTTATGATAAAGGAGGATTTATCTTTGAGTCCTTAAACTTGTTTGCGACGAAATGATATGTTGTTACTAGGACGACAACATTATCGAGATTAGGTCGTTGTGTGACATATATGTTGGTTGTCCTCTTAACCAAGGAGTGTGGAGACACTGGTATGCCACCCAAGTGAAGTGTAGAAGTACATTTTACTAAACGTGACCAATTTCGGAACGCTCTACTGTCGAGAGATGTTCCGAGTGGATATGGGTATAAGTTTGGCCCTCTGACCTGAGACCGCAACCTGTGACTAGCAAGCAACTCACTGTACTTTGGTATCGGACTACCTGAATTTCTAATTCAGTGATGGAAGGTCACTGGGTGCAGTCAAGTACTTGCGTAGTCAGTTGTGAGTCAAGATGGAATTGACCCCTCCTGAAAACAGGAGATAATGTCTTGTGATTAATTTAGCAAAACCTTGGCCAGGGTAATCCCAGTGAGGAGTCACGGGATATCTAAAGTTAATCACATAATGGATGTACTAATTATAGGGTTGACAGTGAGCTCTAAGTCATCCTGGCATTAGGAGTCAAAGGGATTGAATTATACAGTAACCATAGTTCAGGGTTCCAGAATATTTGCTTCGCATATATTCGACCTATCCGGACGTCGGGTACCATTGCTAGATGGTCACATCGATTAGTGTAGAAAATTGTTCCTATACTACCGGCTTAGGTTCGAACCTATGAGGTCACACGCATAGAAGATTCTTGATTGATCAAGAAAGCTGATGAATGATTAAGAATCATTCAGGGGTAATTTGGTCAATTTGATTGGCAAATTATCTTATAAAATAATTAAAGTAATTATTGAAGGATTAATTAGTAATTAAATTACTAATAAACTCAATTTGATTGAGTAATTGTGCTAAGGATGAGCCAAATTGAATTGGATTCAAGTTTGGGCTCAATCAGGGTTTTGACCTGATTGGATTAGGTCAGAACCAAAAAGGACTTAAGTTGATCAAATTAATTTTAAATTAATTTGTTCTTAATTGGGGATTGACCTAATTGAATTAGGTCCAACACAAAGTAATAATTCAATTTGATTGAGTTTGCATGAGCCAAAATTGAATTGGATTCAATTTGAGCTCAATCAGGGTCTGACCTGATTAGATTGGGTTCAACCAAATTGCTTTGTTTTAATTCGGGTTTGACCAAATTTGATTAGGTGCAACCCAAGGGGATTAGGCTCAGATGATGTGACAATTATTGGTGACATGGAATTGGATTTCATGAATTTTAAATAAACCAAAATTATTGCATGGCACATGGACCCATTGCTTGACACATGGCGACATTGTTTGTTATTTGAATTTAAATTCAAACATTAAGCAATGTGTTAAATGATTTTAATCACTCAAACCATCAGCCAAGGTGGCATCTGAGTTTTTGAATGGATTAAATTCGAATTTCAAGAGGTGATTTCGAAATTATGAAGTGTTTTACCTTGCCCCATGGTTTTCAAAAAAAAAAAAATTCAGCATGCTAAACACCGAAGAACCTAGGATTCACTTTCAGTGGTATCAGAGCCAGGTTTATGTTTAAACTTTTATGTTTTAATTCTTACAATTAAATCTTAAATCATTAACATGTTTAGATTAGATCTAAAGTGCTTTTTATGATTGATTTAATTGCTGATTATGCATGATTAAGTAGATCTGAAATTTTGGATGCATATGATGCATGTTTGTGTTAGGATTAGTAACATGAATAAATCTAAAATTATAATATTGTTTAGATTAGATCTAAATAAAGTTTATGATTCATATGATCTCTGATTTTAATGAACAAATCAGATCTGAAAATAAAAGTGAAAAAACAAATACATAAGATGTATGTTGTTTGTATTAATTCATATTGTTATGTATATGTGATGCATGAACATAAAACATAATGACTTAAACATGAATTAAATCTGATTACATGTGATTAATTACAAAAACTCAGATCTGAAAATGTGTTTTAAGAACTGAAAGATTGTAATTAATATGTAATTAAAAAGAAATATGCAATGATCAAAACTTTCATAAGTCTAAACTTAATTGAGAATTAAGTGTTATGAAATAGAATTGTAACTCAATTAATTGACATTGCATAATTCTTTGGGCATATGGGTTAGCTTGAATCAAGTTCTTAGGATTGGGTTAGACCTAAGGTTAGAATCAAACATGGTCTAATTAGAGTTAATTGATCAAATCTAATTAAGTAGTAACTAGATTAGGTCAAGGAAACTCTAGGTTAAATACAATAGTTGTAGATTGATCAATTCCATGTCTTTGATTAGACCAAGATGGAACTTGATTTAGGCTCAGAGGTGTAGCCCGAGTCATTTGAGTAATCAAATCGAAATTGATTAACCAGTCGGTGTCTAAGGTAAGTTTGGCAGTTTTGACCGGTGGTTTTTAATTGGGAGCTACTCGCACTGATTCGTCTTTGTCGAGTTAATGGCATATCCCTTCCACCGATCTCACTTACCTGGCCGACATGGTCAATCACATTTTGATTGGATCACTTAATGATTCGAGTTAGCCCATGCCTTAAGGAAAATCAGTATGACTGATTTAGGTGTCTCCTTAACCGGTTTGAGTCTAATCTGATTTGGTGAAGTCAGTGGGAGAAATTAGACTAACCGGATCTTCTCATCTATCCTAATTATGAAATCCTCTAAAATTATTAGGTCCTTAAAATGAAATGGTTATGGAGATAACTAGGTCATAGCCTCCCATTAAGTTGGGTGATAATGGGTCCAATGTTTTGATAATTATTGGAGGCGCCACACGCCTGGTACTTATCAAGCATTGGAATTGTCATTCAATATATGATGAGTTAAGTGTACCTTCAATAGGCGGTCAGGTGAGCCGAGCCACACTCGGGCTTGGTCGTCTATTAATTGATTAGACTTAACCCTATCATTTAATGGTTGGACCTGACTAGGGTATTCGGTGGAGGCGCCACACGCCTGCCGGAAAACCTAGCGCAAAATCATCACTAGAAGTTGCTTGGTGAAGCAATTGGTTAAGAACCTACCAATAGGTGCATATGGGTTGGCCGAGCCACACTCGGGCCTATATGGGATCTATTGGGTTCTAGTGCCCACTAAAGAATTAGGAGTAATTTTTCGAATTAGAGGTAGAGGCTACCAATTTGTATAAAATAGTGGAAATATCTTTAGACTAAAGTCCAAGTCTACTGTGTTTAGTCAATTCATATACTAATAGCCAAATTTTCTTTTTATGCAGAAATGGCCACTAATTTATCACTTCGCTCATTGTTGGACAATGACAAGTTGACTGGTCCAAATTTCAATAATTGGCATAGGAAACTGAAAATAGTGCTAGAGCATGAGAGGATCCTTTATGTGATAACGGATCAAGCACCTGAGCAGCCCGCTGCTAATGCATCAAGATCGGCCAGAGACACTTATCAGAAGTGGCTCAGTGACCGGATCACTGTTCGATGCATCATGTTGGCAGCAATGAGTGATGAGTTTAGTAGGCGTTTTGAGAATACGCAGCCGGAAGATATCATTCAAGTGTTGAATGAATCATTCGGCGTTCCTGACGACGTTGAGAGGCACAAAACTAGTTGTGCCATCTTCAGCGCCCGAATGAAAGATGGGACCTCGGTAACTGATCATGTACTGTACATGATTGAGTTGATCGAGCGTCTAAGCTCTCTTGGCTTTTTCCTTCATGATCAATTGGGGAAGGATGCCATACTAAACTCATTGCCTGGATCATACCGTCCTTTTCTCACTCATTTTCGTATGACGAAACCTGTAGTGAATTATCACCAATTGTTGGGGTTACTACAGACGTTTGAGAATGATCACCAACTTCTTAAGAAGACGGTGAATTTAGTGGGAGGTTCATCCAAGGGTCGCTCCTTTAAGAAAG
Source organism: Phoenix dactylifera (assembly GCF_009389715.1). Classification (NCBI taxonomy): domain Eukaryota; kingdom Viridiplantae; phylum Streptophyta; class Magnoliopsida; order Arecales; family Arecaceae; genus Phoenix; species Phoenix dactylifera. Next base: position 154,147 of record NW_024068111.1, on the reverse strand, counting down.
GGAAAAAGAAAAATAAAATCCAAAAGAAACAGGTGCACCATGCTCAGCCTAGTCAGAAAAAGAATAAAAAGGCTGATCAGAGCAAGGCGGAGTGCTTCTTCTGCAAGAAGCAAGAACATTGGAAGAGGAACTGTCCTCTTTACATTGCATCCCTCGATCCGAACCGGCCTAAGAAAAGTGGGCAATCAATTGCCAATCAAGGTACTTATATGATAACACCTTGCAATTTTTCTATTTGTGATAATTCGACCTGGGTATTGGATACCGGTAGTCCCTTTAATATTTGCAATTCGTTGCAGGGGCTACAAGTCAGTAAGAGGTTTGAAGAAGGAGAAAGATTCCTGAATGTTGGAGATGGAAGACCAGTTCCAGTTCTAGCTTTAGGAATTCTTAAACTTGAATTCAGCTCTCATGTAAATGTCCTTAGTGATTGTCACTATTGTCCAAGTTTTCTATTGAATATCATTTCTGTAGGCCTTTTGGCCAAAAATGGTTATGAAATATCAATAAAAAAAGGATTATTGCAATGTCATTTGGAATGGTGTTGTTGTAATGAATGGAATTCTGAGTAATGGCATTTACATTTTGTCACAGCCTGTTCATGTAATGTATAAATCCAATAAGCGCCCTAGAATAGATAATGTCATGGATGTCTACCTTTGGCATCATAGGCTAGGTCATATTAACAAGAATAGGATGAACAGGTTAAGTAAAGAGGGAATCCTTGATGTTAATGATTGTGAATCGTTGACAACCTGTGAATCATGTCTTCTTGGTAAAATGACCAAATCACCTTTTACCGGAAAAGGTGAACGAGCCAGTGATTTATTGACCCTTGTACATTCTGATGTATGTGGGCCAATGAGCACAGATGCTAGAGGTGGGTATTCATATTTCATTACGTTTACAGACGACCTTTCTAGGTATGGTTATGTCTATTTAATGAGACATAAATCTGAATCATTTGAAATGTTCAAATTATATCGTAATGAAGTAGAAAAACAAACTGGAAAGAGTATTAAAACTCTTCGATCAGATCGAGGAGGTGAATACCTCTCCAGTGAATTTTTGACATATCTAGGAGAAAATGGGATTCTCTCCCAATGGACTCCTCCTGGTACACCACAATATAATGGTGTGTCAGAAAGAAGAAATCGAACTCTGTTAGACATGGTTCGATCCATGATGGGGTTTGCTAATCTGCCCATATCCTTTTGGGGATATGCTCTTGAGTCAGCCTGCTATATTCTAAATAAGGTTCCAAGTAAGTCTGTAAATAAAACACCACATGAGATGTGGACTGGACGTAAGCCGATGCTCTCTCACCTTAGGATTTGGGGGTGTCTGGCGTACGTCAAACGTTTGAAGACAGACAAACTTGAACCCAAGTCTGACAAATATTTCTTTGTTGGTTACCCTAAAGAAACTAAAGGATATTACTTCTACTTTGCTGAAGAACAAAAGTTGTTCGTAAGCAATAGAGCAATTTTCTTAGAAAAGGAATTCCTCGGTGAAGGAACAAATAGCTCTAATGTTGAGCTTAGAGAAGTTCAACATGTAGAAGATCCGACACCATCTACTGAACCAGTTGAGTCGGATTTGATTAGATCAGATCCAGAACCCATATTAGATGCACCATTAAGGCGATCGGGTAGAGTACCACGTCAGCCGGACAGATACTACGGTTTCTTGGTCCGGGATGGGGATCCTATCGAACTTGATGAAAACGATGAGGATCCGATCACATATTTGGATGCAATGCAGAGGTATGACTCTGATAAATGGCTTGGAGCCATGCAATCCGAAATGGAATCCATGAAGGTCAATGATGTTTGGACATTAGTTGACCCACCCGAAGGAATTAAATCCATAGGGTGTAAGTGGATATTCAAAAGGAAACGGGGCGCAGACGGAAAGGTAGAGACCTATAAAGCCCGTCTGGTTGCCAAGGGTTATCGTCAACGTTATGGTATTGACTATAACGAGACGTTTTCTCCTGTGGCAATGCTCAAGTCCATTCAGATTGTGCTTGCGATAGCAGCACATTTAGACTATGAAATCTGGCAAATGGATGTAAAGACCGCATTTCTAAATGGAGATTTAGAAGAGGAAGTGTATATGATACAACCTGAAGGTTTTACATCTGCAGATGAGTCTAAAGTGTGCAAGCTTCAAAAATCCATTTATGGATTAAAGCAAGCTTCACGGAGTTGGAATATACGTTTTGATAAGGTAATCAAAACATATGGCTTCATTAAGAATGAAGAGGAACCTTGCATTTATAAATGGGCAAATGGTTCAGTTATTATATTCCTTATTTTGTATGTGGATGACATTCTTTTAATCGGAAATGACATTCCTGCATTACAAGGAATAAAGGTTTGGCTATCATCTCAATTTGCCATGAAGGATTTGGGAGAAGCATCTTACATCCTAGGGATGAAGATCTATAGAGATAGATCTAGAAGATTGCTTGGATTATCCCAATCCACATACATTGATACTATACTGAAGAGGTTCAGTATGATTAATTCCAAGAAAGGCTATCTTCCGATGGGCCATGGAATTAACCTCTCTAAAAGGGATTGTCCGACAACCCCTCAAGAAAGAGAGAGTATGGATAGAATTCCATATGCTTCGGCAGTGGGATCTATAATGTATGCCATGACATGTACTAGACCAGACGTGGCATACTCACTAGGAGTAGTGAGCAGATACCAGTCTGATCCAGGTAGCAACCACTGGAAGGTTGTAAAAACCATCCTTAAGTATTTGAGAAATACTAAAGATCAGTGGCTTGTCTATGGTGATTCTGACTTAAAACTTGAGGGATATACTGATTCAAGTTTTCAGTCAGATCAAGATGATAGCAAGAGCGTGTCAGGATATATCTTCACTCTTAAGGGTGGGGCCATCTGCTGGAAGAGTTCCAAACAGCATACAGTGGCAGATTCTACATGTGAAGCAGAATATATCGCAGCATCTGATGCCGCCAAGGAAGCTGTATGGTTGCGGAAGTTCATCACCGAGCTTGGAGTGACACCCTCCATTGATGGTCCAGTGCCTGTATTTTGTGACAATACTGGGGCCATAGCTCAAGCAAGAGAACCCAAAGCACATCAGCGGACCAAGCATATTCTACGTCGCTACCACCTGGTTCGAGAGATCATCGATCGAGGTGATATTGATCTTCAGAAGATTGACACAAAAGAAAATCTGGCTGACCCATTTACCAAAGTCCTCGGCATCAAAGAGTTCGACGAACACAAGTCGAAGATGGGTATTAGATACTGTGCCGATTGGCATTAGGCTAAGTGGGAGTTGTTGGAATTTGTATCCTAAATGTCAATCGTCAGCATATTGATGATTGAATTTTGTAAATGAATTGACAAATTAATAAAGTGTTATTTGGCATTATTCATCATTTCATCTTCAAATGAACTCTTATATGATGAAGTCCTTAGGACTTATGTTATGATAAAGGAGGATTTATCTTTGAGTCCTTAAACTTGTTTGCGACGAAATGATATGTTGTTAATAGGACGACAACATTATCGAGATTAGGTCGTTGTGTGACATATATGTTGGTTGTCCTCTTAACCAAGGAGTGTGGAGACACTGGTATGCCACACAAGTGAAGTGTAGAAGTACATTTTACTAAACGTGACCAATTCCGGAACGCTCTACTGTCGAGAGATGTTCCGAGTGGATATGGGTATAAGTTTGGCCCTCTGACCTGAGACCGCAACCTGTGACTAGCAAGCAACTCACTGTACTTTGGTACCGGACTACCTGAATTTCTAATTCAGTGACGGAAAGTCACTGGGTGCAGTCAAGTACTTGCGTAGTCAGTTGTGAGTCAAGATGGAATTGACCCCTCCTGAAAACAGGAGATAATGTCTTGTGATTAATTTAGCAAAACCTTGGCCAGGGTAATCACAGTGAGGAGTCACGGGATATCTAAAGTTAATCACATAATGGATGTACTAATTATAGGATTGACAGTGAGCTCTAAGTCATCCTGGCATTAGGAGTCAAAGGGATTGAATTATACAGTAACCATAGTTCAGGGTTCCAGAATATTTGCTTCGCATATATTCGACCTATCCGGACGTCGGGTACCATTGCTAGATGGTCACATCGATTAGTGTAGAAAATTGTTCCTATACTACCGGCTTAGGTTCGAACCTATGAGGTCACACGCATAGAAGATTCCTGATTGATCAAGAAAGCTGATGAATGATTAAGAATCATTCAGGGGTAATTTGGTCAATTTGATTGGCAAATTATCTTATAAAATAATTAAAGTAATTATTGAAGGATTAATTAGTAATTAAATTACTAATAAACTCAATTTGATTGAGTAATTGTGCTAAGGATGAGCCAAATTGAATTGGATTCAAGTTTGGGCTCAATCAGGGTTTTGACCTGATTGGATTAGGTCAGAACCAAAAAGGACTTAAGTTGATCAAATTAATTTTAAATTAATTTGTTCTTAATTGGGGATTGACCTAATTGAATTAGGTCCAACACAAAGTAATAATTCAATTTGATTGAGTTTGCATGAGCCAAAATTGAATTGGATTCAATTTGAGCTCAATCAGGGTCTGACCTGATTAGATTGGGTTCAACCAAATTGCTTTGTTTTAATTCGGGTTTGACCAAATTTGATTAGGTGCAACCCAAGGGGATTAGGCTCAGATGATGTGGCAATTATTGGTGACATGGAATTGGATTTCATGAATTTTAAATAAACCAAAATTATTGCATGGCACATGGACCCATTGCTTGACACATGGCGACATTGTTTGTTATTTGAATTTAAATTCAAATATTAAGCAATGTGTTAAATGATTTTAATCACTCAAACCATCAGCCAAGGTGGCGTCTGAGTTTTTAAATGGATTAAATTCGAATTTCAAGAGGTGATTTCGAAATTATGAAGTGTTTTACCTTGCCCCATGGTTTTCAAAAAAAAAAAAAATTCAGCATGCTAAACACCGAAGAACCTAGAATTCACTTTCAATGTACACAGCATGGCAAACATGAGGCTCCCTATCGCTGATGCATAGGGGATCTTGCTCATGTGTTGAATCTCTTCAGATGTGTTGGGGCACATCTTCTTGGAGAGAGTAATTTCATGCCTTAGGGGTAAGAGACCTCTTTTAGAGTTTTCCATGCTGAACCTTTTCAGCACTTCCTCTATGTACATCTTCTGTGATAGGCCAAGCATCCTTTTAGATCTATATCTATAGACCTTCATTCCTAAAATATAGGATGCTTCCCCAAGGTCTTTCATGGAGAACCTTTTTGACAACTAGACCTTGACCGAGGTTAGCATGGGAATATCATTCCCTATCAGGAGGATGTCGTACAGTACGAGAAATACGACAGCACTCCCACTAACCCTTTTGTAAACACACGGTTCCTCTTCATTTTTGATGAAATTAAACATTTTGATTGCGTCATCGAAACGAGTGTTCCAACTCCGAGATGCTTGCTTTAGTCCATAGATGGACCTTTGCAGCTTGCAGACCTTGTGATCTCCATCACTGGAAGTGAAACCCAAAGGCTGTTCCATATAGATATCTTCATCAAGATATCCATTCAGGAAAGCAGTTTTCACATCCATCTGCCAGATTTCATAATCACGAAATGCTGCAATGGCAAGCATTGTTCAGATGGATTTCAGCATGGCTACAGGCGAAAAGGTCTCCTGATAGTCAATGCTTTCGCGTTGACTATACCCTTTCGCCACAAGTCTTGCCTTATAGGTCTCTACCTCTCCATCCGAACCTATCTTCCTTTTGTAGATCCATTTGCATCCAATAGGTACAATACCTTCTGGTGGATCTACCAAGGTCCAGACTTGGTTGGAATGCATGGAGTCTAACTCTGATTTAATAGCTTCCAACCATTTCTCGGAATCGATATCAGATATCGCCTCGTCGTAGGTTTTGAGATCCTGCGTGTGATCCCTATCTCCCACTAGGAACATTTCCTCGGTATCCTCTTCTAGTATACCTAAGTATCTATCGGGAGGATGGGAGACCCTACTAGATCTGCGAGGTGGTTGAGGGATATCGTGTACTGGCTCTGTATGAATGGATTCGATAGGATCCATGACTCGTTGCTTTTCAGAGACTTTCTCTTCAAGCTCAATTTTCCTCCCACTGCCTCTATCAAGGATAAACTGGTTTTCCAAGAAGATGGCGTGATGGCTCACAAACACATTGTGATCCTCTGAGACGTAAAAATTGTATCCTAATGACTCTTTAGGATATCATATAAAACGAGCACTTATGGTCCTAGCCTCTAGCTTGTCTGCCTGTAGTCTCTTGACGTGGGCCGGACATCCCCAAATCTTGAGATGACTAAGACTTGGTTTCTTACCATGTCATATCTCATATGGTGCGGTAGGAATGGACTTTAGAGGGAACTCTATTCAACAAATAAATAGCTAAAAATAGGGCATCTATCTAAAGAAACAAGGGTAAATCAGTGAAGCTCATCATGGACTGGACCATATCAATAGAGTCCAATTCCTCCTCTCTGACACTCCATTGAGCTGAGGTGTACCAGGAGAAGTCCATTATAAAACTATACCATTCTCCTTGAGATAATCACGGAACTCTCCATTAAGGTATTCACTTCCTCGATCTGATCGAAGAACCTTAATGAGTTTTTGTGCTTATTTTTTTTTTTTTACTTCATATCTAAGCTTTTTGAACCTTTCAAAAGTTTCATATTTGTGTCTCATACACATATCCATACCGTGAGTAATCATCGGTAAAATGAAGTAAAAATTACAACCCCTAGCCTGCACATCGAATGGGCCACACACATCGGTGTGTACTAGGGTAAGTATTTTAGTGGACCACCCTGTGTCCTACAAAGGATAATTTGGCCATCTTTCCTTGAAGGCAGAATTCACAAATCAAATATGACTCGGAAGTCAATGAGCCCAAAAGCTCATATTTCTCCAATTTGTTTATTCTGTCTTCTCCTATATGACCAAGCCTGAGGTGCCATAAATACTTTAGATTTATCTCATTAGATCCTATGGTATTCACTGTTTGCTCAGATATATTCACAGATACATCCATATGTATGTAATAGAGACTGTCAATCTTAAAACCATGTTGAATCATTTTAATTTTTAAATAAATAAAAATCTTTCTGTGCTAAATAAAATATAGAAATCAAATTTCTGCTAGCAATAGGTAACAGTCCCTAAGTATCCTGAGCATATCTGACAAACCTTCTGAAAGTCTGTCACCCTTCATGTTCTTTATGCTTCCCATGTATGTAGGACAGTTCCTCTTCCAATGGCCGTCTTTGATGCAATGGAAACACTTTTCCTTGCAATTGGCCTTTTTCTTGGAACTTCCTTACTTGGTGTTTTCTTAGTCTTCTGCTTCTTCGCAGGCTTCTTCTTCTTCCAAATAGACTCTCTCTTGAAAGTAGAAACCAACTTGACAGCGAAAATGATGCCCCTTGAATTTCTTCAAGGGCCCTAAGGTAGTTACCAATTTATTTAACAATTCTATTTTAGTGCATACAACCTTGTTCATATGGTAGTTTACTATAAACTATTCATATAAAGCTGGAAGGGATTGCGGGATCAAATCCGTTTGCAATTCCTTTTGCATGGTCATGCCAAGCTTCTGAAGCTTCTCTAGGTCCTTTATCATGGTCAAACCATGATCATGGACAGACTGCCCATTGTGCATCTTGGCTTGGAAGAGCCTCTTGGACACTTCAAACCGAGCTGCGTGACTCTGATCACCATACAACTCTTGCAGGTGTTTTAATATGTCCCTGGCAGTCTTCATGTTCTCATGCTGGCATTGTAATGCATTGGACATGGATGCCATTGTGCAGCACCTAACTTTATTGTCATTGTTCGTCCACTTATCAAGCGTCTTACGCTGATCAGTGATCGGACGGATTGGTAACATGGGGATTCCATGGTCTAGCATATACCCGAATTTCTCACAATTCAAAACTATTTTTGAAATTTGCTGAGCCAATCTTTATAATTGGGTTTGGTCAAACGGTTGTTCTATAGGATATGAGTTAAGAATCTAGAAGCTGACTTTATAATCCTCAGAGAGTAAAGATTCTAGTTAGACTTTTGTACTTGATCCTAATCTGTTCTAAGGTCTTTTAGAACAAATGTAACTCCCACTATTTTCTCGAATTCCTTACACTCCTCTGGTAGGAAAACGGAAATTCCACAAGACTAGGGTTTCTAGTGGGTACTGCGGTCCCACCGATTTACATGCCACCTCACCTAACAGTTATTGGTGACACATAGATTGATGAATGTACAACTCTTGTACAATGCTTCTCAAGCATGTTGCAGTGTAACTTGGTCTCTAAGCCATGAAAACCTCACCTAACAGTTATTGGTCCCATTTCTTAGTTAAGTCAGACCCACCGTATAACCGTAGGAATAAAGTCATCATTGGGTCCTCACCTAACAGTTATTGGTGCCCAACCCCACCTTTATCCTACAACATCTCATGTCCATAGAGAGGTCCAGCCCTCCGATGCAACTTGACCACTGTATCCAGCCGAGACAAATCAACATCAGAAAGGCCTTAGCAGCTCTACTACAGTGGAAGACCTATTGACTTAATATTGGTTAATCAGGTCTTAGTGTTTGCAACTTGAGCTCTTCATAAGAGGTAATCGAACAATTGGCCAGGTAAGCAGGTGGGAGGCTCCCCTTACTCAGAGAGTAAGGTCCTAATTAAGTAACCACCTTTCATGCTTTCCTAGAAACCAATTAGATCAATTAATCTAATATGACTTGCTCATGTTGGTTCACTCTCGACTTGATTGAGGAGGTTTTAATTTAGGTCTCAATTGGGTTTGTTACATCACATGTAAACCTATCTACCCCTCTTTCATTCACATCACATGCAAACGGCACATCACAGGCAGTTATAATCGCAGCATCAAAATAAAGCTAAACTTTAAATAGGTGATGATCATGGATTCTAATTAGGTCGTATTACAAGCACATGCACGTCAATCGATCAACTAGTCTTCAACTCTTGAATTGGTTCCAAGCCTCCTTGATTCGATCCTTGATCAACTCTTGATCCAATCGCCATCAACCGCTTAGATCATCTGTTCATCTCATGCCTTGTCTTCAACTTGATCGTTGACGTACATCACATTACAGAAATACAACCAGATGTAAAATAAAAATAATAATAAATTACATCTCCTTTTAGGAGGCACGCAGGCCTCTCAAAATATCAAATAAGATGCATGCAAGCATCTGAAAAATTACATGACATCACAGATCACATCGAAGGTCATTACATTTGATACCAAAAGGGTTTGAATCCTATGATCATCACTACATGCAGCAATTATAATTTTCAGATCTGAAAACTAACTGATTATCTCATGACATAGGTTGCTGATCATGCTAATCATGATTCTAAACTTTGTAATCTCATTAACAATGCAATTAGAATCATCATCTTATCATATAAAAATCAGCATGCAAAAATCAGCATCCTAGAAAAAATCTGCATGCAGAAAATTTTCAGCATGCATAATCTTTCAATTTTCAGATCTAATAAGCCTATTAATAATTAATCCATACCTTAATCTACGAAATCTAAGCTCTGATACCACTGTTGGGAACCCGCCCATGCCGCAGAAAATTCAAAAAAAATTCGGATGGCAGCGGAATCGGCATGTGCGGGATCGACGTTCATTGCATGAACGTTGTTTCAATAACCGTTCGTAGATAGATAAGGATTAAAAACTTTTTAAAACATTAGAAGATCAGATCTTCACCTTGTGCGTGTAGATGATCACCGAAGTTCGTGGTTTAGGATGAAGGTTCGCTTGAAGCCATTCAAGTGCCCGGCCTCTACGGGTATCCACACGAAGCAGGAACCGATCCAAGCTCTCTATCTCACCGGGGTGCTAGCTCCCTTGCAGAGATAACTTTTGATGGCTGATCTCCTCTCTTTCTTTCAACTCATGAATGTACTTGAGAGGAGGAAGAAGAAGGAAGAAGAAGAGGAAGAAGCAAAGCCCTTGCAGCCTACTTTCTTTTCCCTGCGTTGGAAGGAGGAAAGGAGGAAGAGGAGGGCGCCATGGCTTCTTTTTCCCTTCTTCTTGCTGGCGGCTGAACCAAGGGAGGGAGAGGGTGGCCACGGCTGCAAAGAGGAGAGTTTTTCCTTGGGATTCCCTAGCTGCCGCCCTCACCCCTTTTTAAAGCATGAAGGGCTCCTACAAGTTAGGAGCCCTTGATTGCTTTCCAAGAGGGGCGCCGGCCCCTCTTGTGTTGCCGCACCAAGGAGGAGAAAGGGGAGGGGCGTGAGCCCCTCCCTTTTGTGTTGCCCTAATCCTCATCTAATGAGGATTGGGTGGCCCTAATTTGGTTTAGCCCTAATCCAATTAGGGTTTAACAAAATCATGAATCAATTGGGTTCAATCTATACTAGTCCTAATCCAATTAGAACTTGAGTGAACCATGACTCAATTGAACTCTTCAATCCTAACCCAATTAGGAGTCATATTGATTCATTAGATTAATAACTAATTAGGACTTAAGAAACCCTAATCCAATTAGGACTTATTTAATTTTAGTCCTAATCCAATTAGGACTCTAATTTGAATCCGAAGTCCTAATCCGATTAGGACTCTAGGAATCCTACTCCAAGTAGGAATCCAATTTTAATTCAAAACTCCTAATCTAATTAGGATTGTAGGAATCCTATTCCAAGTAGGAATCCCAGTCCTACTCCAACTAGGATTCCCAGTCCTAATCCAATTAGGACTCTAGAAATCCTACTCGAAGTAGGATTTGTGTTAAGTCCAATTAATTAATTCCCTTTGTTCCTTCTTCAACTGAAGGAAAGTGATCTGTGCACTGATCGGATCGATCACCGTCCTCGTGATGATCCATTGATCAGGAACATTTAGAAATTAATCACTAATGATATATGGCTCAAATTCTCAACTCTTGAGAATATGCATCATCATCTTATTAATTTCTTGGATGATTCATAGATACATAAATAATATGAATGATAAGATGCCTTTTATTTATTCAATAATAAATAGTCAAGTATAAAATTATGTCCCTAGAATTAACAATGTGTCAGCCAGATTGGCTTCTAGGGCATACATCTAACACCACCGCGTTCATGCCATCTTCTCTTTCGGATTTCCAGCTCCATGCCATGACCAGTGCCTCCGCACGGCTGCCATTCCGAGCATCCGAGACAGCATCGCGTTCTAGCTCCTCCGCCATCAAATCTCTGTGATTCAGACTTCTCTGCGATCATCGTCTGCCCAGCCGTCCGTGATCGGCTCATCCAGCTCCTCCCATCGATCCCGCATCTTCAGCCGAGATCCAGCACCACCGCATCAGCTCGGTGCCAGCCGCATCAGCCGCGTGCCATCCGCCGCCCGTTCCACCTCCCAGCAGTCGAAAATCAGCCATTTCCTCCAAGCATTCCAGCCATCCCGAGCTTCACCCGGATTCGTTCCAAGAAGAGATCCCATCGATTCCCAGCTCCAATCCCTGTGATTCAGCCTTCACCGCGATCCCAGCCGACTGCATTCAACGAGCCGGTAACCCAGCTCCTTCCGGATCGGCACCCATTTCAAGCTCCATCCCCATCTTCGCCCGAGATCCACCCATTCTTCCAGCATCACGCCCTCCTCCTCTCTCGGGATCCATCGCTGGTCTTCGACGATCTATAAGAGGAAGATGAAAAAGAGAGAAAAAGGGGGGGGGGGGGGAAGGCGACGGTTTGAAGAACAGAGGAGGTTCTGTTCGAGAGAAGAAGAAATAAAAAAAAAAGAGCGAAGAGAGAGAGGCTGGGAGCGGAAGGGAGCGAAGAGTAATTTTTTTATGAAGATGGGAGGACTTCCGGCCACCATGAGCAGCTAAACCTCGGTTTAGGGGTTTGATGAAGCCGTGGATGAGTATTTATGTTGCATTTCTTTGATTTTTAGCATTGTAAGACAGTTGCATATTTAATGAAATTATGATCTTGAAATGTCTTGTTTAATTTGTGTAAGACGTTTATCTTGTAGAAAGCCTCTGCATGAATTAATATAGTTTATCGAAATCGAATTCAATACCTGTGGTTTGGAGGAGATTGTTATGCAACTACCAGATTTATCTTTGAGAAATTAATCATCAGATGAATCCTGGTAAATAGGACAGACCATGCCTATCCTTAGAGAAGATGGTTTGTACCAGACTTAGATGACTCATACTGTGGGTTAGATTTCAACTTTTTGTATGATTGCCCTAACTTGTAGTTAAGAGCAATCAGATCATACACGCATCTAAATCATTGAAAGCATCATATTTACAAATCCATCAGTGGATTCTAACCCTAAACATCTCTTCCCATAAAATATTCCTACTATTGCATTCATCTTACTTTTAGCTCTCATTAATCGATAACTTAAAATTCTTCTTACTCTAGCTTATGCCCTTTGAATTAATTTAGTTAAATCAAGTTAGCAAATTCTTCTTCATGATTTATTTTTAAAAGAAAAATAACTTATTCGTCAATCCCTGTGGACCGACACCCGTAATCACTATCCTACAGGGTACGTGCTATTGCGTGGTTTATTTTCAAAATTGAAAGAACCGATCAGGTTTCGAAGATGGAGGAAATTTTCTTCTGAGTGAGTACAATTTTTAAATTCCTCAACCAGTCCACATAGTTTGAACCGGTCAATTTGTTGGCATCTAAGATGCCTCTTAGTGATAGTGAAGATGCCATTAATATAGAATTTTATTCTATATATATAAAGAACAAAACTAATATAAACAGACCAATCATGATGACATATATACAATTAGACTAGGACTTTATCTAATTGTTACTCCCACTATTTTATCGAATTTCATTGCCCTCTCCTATGATAAACGAGAAAACCTAACTTTTCTTAGTAGGGTTGAGATCCTAATTCTTCATAAAAGCCTTGTGGTTACACAACAAACCCTTATGAGTTCAAAGGTAGGAAACTCTTTCCAATTGCATCTCATGCAATTCTCAACTTTATCCTGTCTTCTTAAAACACTTATAGCCTTATGGTTGCACAACAAACTATAATGTTTTAGTTGAGTCAAATTCTTCATTTCTATACAATCATATTCAAATAATATTACTCTTGTGGCTGCACAACAAAGCAACATATTAAAATATGCCATAAGCATCTCTATGCACCGAGACAGTATAACATCAGTCCCCATTGCATGTCTTGTGGTTGCACAACAAACTAGCATGGATCTTGATATAATAATATCGAGGCATGAAGGAAGGCTATTAATAGTATTATATCAACATTAAACTTATCCATAATAGACAATCAAACAATTGGCCAGGTAAGCAGGTGGGATGCTCTCCTTACTCAGAGAGTAAGGTCCTAATTAGAGAACCATCTTTAGTGCTTTTCTTAGACACCAATTAGATTAATTGTTCTAGAATGGGTCAGCTCAAAGTTTTTCAACACTATGACTTAATATAATTTTTATTGAGGGCTAACTGGTCTCTAGCACATTCTTTTAATTGTAACATATATTTAATATATCTAAAATAAATTATCATGCATCATGGCTATCTCATAGCATGTATAAATCATAAGCAATTGATTGAATCAATTAACATGCTTCAACATATCTTCATATGAAAAATTTCATATCATACCAATTTTATTACATATCATATCATATATGAATCGTATAACTCAGCATTCTTCTAAGCATATAACATTACTATCTCATAGTAAATTAATAATCATACATCATGCATAATTATTTGATTGAACCAATTAAGGACGGCTCTGAAGGGGGAGTCTCCACTCCTACATGGGTTCGGTCCTATTAAAAATAGGGTGACACCCATGTGTACCTATCAGGGCACGCATCTCTATACGCCTCTGGACGGAAAGCCACGCTTCGTCACACGATCACGCGTGAGAGTTCCTGGAGATCGGTCACAACTCTTGGACCTTTGCTCTGATACCACTGAAGGGTTCCGATCATGTCATGATGGGCAGCGGAAGCTAGGGATTTTATAAATTTCTTAATAAAGTCCATTGACATGAAACCCTTATAAGCCTAGATCATCTTAATGGTAACAATCAAACAATATAAATATAAATGCTGAAATAGAAGAATACCTGTAATGCTAAATCCAAGTTTGTAGAATCTCCATGAGGCGTCCAAGTGTCCGCCCTCCAACGGTGATCCACACGGAAACTCAATCAAGACTTTAGCTCCAAAGATTTTTGATCCTTAATGCTGAATCCTTCCAAAGGATTTAAATTGGCTTCCTTTCTCTCCTCTCTTAATTTTTCTTTCACCTTTCTAAATCACTTCTAATATTTTTGTCCTAAAGAAGACCTCCTTGTCTTGGCTTAGGACACTCTAGAAGCAATGCTAGAAAGAGACAAAGGGTTGTAAGAAAGAAGGGATAAGGGAGAGAGAATGCGGTGGAGTTGGAATGAAGAATACGGTGGAATGGCTCCCTGTTTATAGATGTGAAGGGATGCATCCTGGCGATCCCTTCATGCATCAAAGGGTGTGATAAGAGGGTGCCAGCAAGAGAAAGAGGGAGGCGTATCAAGCTTTAGAAAAAGCCATATCTAATGATATGCTTCTTTCTCACGTCTTCCTCTTAAATACTGATGATCCAAGGGCCCAAATGCAGGGAACCAAAACTAATGGTCCAGATCTAGATGCCATGTAATGGTCCAGATCAAGGCATCATCATCCAGGATGCCATCTAATGGTCCAGAAGCAAGATGCCATCACCAATGGTCCAGATTCAGGCGCTGAGCAATGGTCTAGATCTTTCATCCAGGAAGCCATCCAGCGGTCCAGATCCAGGCGCTGAGCAATGGTCCAGATTTTTCATCCAAGGAGCCATCCAGGTGTCTAGATTCAGGCGCTAACCAATGGCTCAGATTATTCATCCAGGGAGCCATCAAGTGGTCCAGATTCAGGCGCTGAGCAATGGTCCAAATCTTTCATCCAGGGAGCCATCCAATGGTTCAGAATAAGGCGCCAACCAATGGACCAGATCCCTCATCTAGGAAGCCATCCAATGGTCCAGATGAAGGCGCCAACCAGTGGACCAGATCCTTCATCCAGGGAGCGCTCCAATGGTCCAGAAGTGAAGGCCCTATCAAACCCAATCTAATTAGGTTTAACCAACTTAAAGAAAATATTAAACCTAATCAAATTAGGTCTAATTAAAGCCAAATAGGTTTCAACTCTTGGCTAACCCATATTAGGTCATGATCTAATCATATTAGATCAATCTAATATAAGAATCAGATTCAAATTTAATTTGAATCAGGAGCTAGGGTTTGCAACACCTACTAGGATGTTTATCTTGCAAACATGATATAATCCAATTAAATCCTTGATAAGTTTTCTTGTGTGTGACCCATTGGGTTCCATACTTAGCCAGCAATAGGTGTGAGTGCGAGTTGACCCAATTTCATTAGAATTCTTCTAATCGATTTAAGTCCAAACTGCGCGAACCCAAACTTAACAATTAGAATCCTTTCTAATTAGTGATCAAATTAAATTCTTTAATTTGATCAAATCTATAAGACAAAATTGACATCTAGCAACGTGTCATGTCTACCTAGAAAAAATAAAATTTGGTAGAACTACCAAAAATACCCTTCAGTGGCATGTTACCGTGCTATTCAATTCTTTAATCAAACTGCATCCCGAATATGTATATGAGTATGAATATATGTCAAACTCAATTTCATATTCATATATTTCTCAATCTTCTAATGATAATTCGAATAATGAAACATTAGAAACTCTTTCTAATTTTCATTGTGCTTTGATCAAAGGCTTCCTGAAATATCATATGATTAGAATAAATAGGATGTGATCTTCTCTTACTAGAAGTGATTGATTCCTTGTTGACCTACTCATAACCTTCGTACACAATCCACCATATCCAGAAGACCTCGTACACAACTTATTCTCATGAATGAGTGGAAACCAAAATATGGATTTATGTGCACAAGATACTATGGTGATCTCAGGTCAAAGGATCAGTTGCACAACTCCCACTGAGAGATTTCTCATTGTAGGTCAATTCAGTGAACTCATTCCTCTAATGAGCACCCACATCTTTGTATTAGTGTCTCCATACAAGTGATTGTGAGATCAATCACCCTCTGCATCGAGCATACATAAGATGTGCCAGTCTTTTCGGTAAACAATGATCCCCGACTCAATGTACCAATGACTGAAAATATTTAAGATTAGAGTTTTAGGGTTTTAGGTCACACTAGTATGATCTCATCATAGCCTCAAAACCATTGCCCTAATCTAAGGGGTTTATCACAAATATAATCAATAGCATATGATAAAACACAATGCCTTTATTCATATTTAAATATCATGTACATGATTTGGAAAATCAAAAGAAAACCCTTCGCAATACATATTGCGATTGGCTTGTAGGGCATCTATTCTTTCAATCTTCCACTTGCACTAAAGCCAATCGCCTTTATATTTTATCCCCATACAATCGAGATGGCGATCAAACTGCTGCTGTGGTAGAGCTTTAGTAAACGGGTCTGCTAGGTTGTTCTTTGTGTCTACTCATTCAATGACTATGTCTTATCTCTCGACAATCTCTCGAACAAGGTGGAAGCGTCTTAGAATGTGCTTGGATTTTTGATGAGACCTTGATTCCTTCACTTGAGCCACAGCTCCAGTGTTATCACAATAAACTGGGATTGGTCCAGTAATCTCAGGAACTACTCCCAACTTAGAGATGAACTTTTTCATCCAGACAGCTTTCTTAGTGGCTTCACTTACAGCAATGTATTCTGCCTCAGTAGTTGAGTCAGCTACAGTTTGCTGCTTGGAACTCTTCCAACTCACTGCACCACCATTTAGGGTAAAGACATATCCTGAAGTGGACTTGCTATCATCTGGATCTGACTGAAAACTAGAATCAGAAAATCCTTCTAGTTTCAACTCAGATCCTCCATAAACTAGAAAAATATCTTTAGTCCTTCTCAAGTACTTAAGAATATTTTTCACAGCTATCCAATGATCCTCTCCTGGATCAGTCTGGAATCTGCTTGTTATGCCTAAGGCATAAGCAACATCAGGCCTGGTACATAGCATACCATACATAATCGATTCTACTGCCGAAGCATAGGGAATAGAATTCATTTTATTCCTTTCTTCAGATGTCTTAGGAGACATCTTCTTAGAGAGACGTATGCCATGACTCATAGGCAAGTAACCTCTTTTACTTCCTTCCATGCTGAATCTTTTCAGCACATGATCTATGTACCTAGACTGGAACATGCCTAGCATCCTTTTAGATCTATCCCTATAGATCTTTATACCAAGTATATAGGATGCTTCTTCCAAGTCTTTCATGGAAAAGCTTTTTGATAGCCAAGTCTTGACCGATTGTAACATTGGAATATCATTTCCAATGATCAGTATGTCATCTACATACAATATTAAGAAGACAATGGCATTCTCACTAGTCTTTTTGTACACACATGGTTCATCCACATTTTTGATAAAACCAAACTCTTTGACTGTTGTATCAAAATGGATGTTCCAACTCCTCGATGCTTGCTTTAATCCATAAATGGATCTCTTAAGCTTGCATACTTGATTTGCTCTCCCACTTGAGACAAATCCTTCTGGCTGTGTCATGTAAGCCTCTTCCTCAAGATGACCATTAAGGAAGGCGGTTTTGACATCCATCTGCCAGATTTTATAATCATAGTATGCAGCTATTGCAAGCAAAATCCGAATAGATTTGAGCATAACTACTGGTGAAAAAGTTTCATCATAGTCAATTCCTTTCTTTTGCCTGAAACCTTTTGCCACCAATATAGCCTTGTAAGTTTCTACTTGGCCATCTGCTCCAATCTTTTTCTTATAGATCCATTTGCAATCTATAGGGTTTACACCCTCTGGTGCATCAACCAAAGTCCATACTTGGTTGGTATACATAGAGTCTATTTCGGATTTCATGGCCTCTAGCCATTTGTCAGAGTCACTACTCATGACAGCTTCCGAATAGGTCAGAGGATCATCGTTATGAACGATGTGAGCTTCATCATTCTCAATGACAAAATCATACCTCTTAGGTGCATTTCGCACTCGATCTGATCTTCGGAGTGGAGATGTGTGTTGTGGTTGTACCTCATCAATGGATACATCTGGTTGAGGAATATCTTGTGTCTCCATTTGTAGGTCTTGAACTTCTTCAAGTTCAATTTTTCTATCCTTGTCTTTTTCTAAGATAAACTCTTTCTCTAAGAAAATGGCATGCTGTCACGACCCCCGCCCCATTCCGGCGGGCCGCCGTGACGGTCCTAGGGTGCGAGTAGACATAAGGCCACCAGCCACCACGTAGAACCCTACTACCTATCAATCATCAATAAATTCTGAAAATTTTGGCATGATACATGCACAAAATGATCACCTTTCCTATATTGACATGTCAGGATTATCTTAATACATACAACACTACCTATCAGAGCAGCAATCACATAATCTGTCACATAATAAACCTGAACAATATATAGCAATACATTATCACAGGCACACAACTGATCTGCACATATATATATACCTGCTTCCCAATCCATCCATGGTCAACCCATATCCACAACAGGATCTATGTCTATAACTGTACACTATATACAACAGAAGGTTTATAATACACCAAAAGATATAAACCTCTATCTACATTATACTTTGGAGCGGCACAACAAGCAGGCAATCTCTAACCCTGCTCCTCTCTATACAACACCTGTCCTGAAATCAAAAACACCAAACTGGGGAGTGAGTATATGAACACTCAGTGAGCGGAGTAGAGAGTACTATGCATATGAGACAGAATATAATCATGGCTTGAGATGAAATCTCAAGATCAATAACAAGATGAACATGAACTCAACATAAAGAATATGGAGTAAATCATCAATATCACCATAATCACAATCAACTCATCTGGAGCACATATGGAATAATCAAGTAAACATATATGCTACTCATGAATATGCTCGACAGATTATAATGCTGGAACATACAAATCGGGTGTCAATATGCTAAAACATCGATAAATAGCTATCGGGAGGTGGGTCTTACGCCCCAGGCGAACCACAACAACTCCCTACTGCCATATGCATGCATAGAATATGACACCACACCAATATGTAAATCAAGGTGTCAATATGCGAAGTCATCACTAGACAGCTGTCTGGAGGTGGGTCTTACGCCCCAGGTGAACTACAACAACTCCCTACTGTCACATGCATATGCAGAATAAGACACCACACTGATCATGTAAATGCTGGTCAGTATCTAGAACAGAAATTCATAGAAAACTGTGAGACTCATCTCACATCTGAATACTAAATGGCACCTCGCGGGAATTCTACATCCGCGAAAAATCATACTGCACCTCGCGGGGTCTTACTATGCCCGGCGGCAAGCAGAATATAAGTCGTAGGACCGGCCGATCCTACGCCTAGGGTCGTGTCCCCCCTAAGAAGGGACTGGGCTCCGCCCACCTAGAAGGCTACTATGTGCACACAGACCGATGTCTAACCCCATCGACTATAGGTGTTCTGTAGATACTGCCAAACCATGCATAATGCCATAATGCACCCTCCCAATACTCTACTAAAAAGGAGCATAATCAAGACTACCACTCACTCGGCCACGACCCAATCATAACTAACATCAGGATTGGGAGTGAGGAATCATGGGAGTGCAATGCAACTCAATATACCACTGAAAAGGGCTCTACAAGTTTTTGAAATAGAGAAAATGAAATCAATTTATAAAAAAGTCATTTCACAATTCGGAACCAATTTAACTACTCGTCTACTCTTGTAATTCCTCTCAATGTTCCCTCAAATGCATGTACAAAATAATCAAGCATGGAGAAACAAGAATATAAAGGAATCTACTACAATATCAATCAATATGCACAAGTGGAATCAATTCATACTTGGCGACATTCATGAAAATGAATTAAGAATGCTCATGGTGCAAAGTACATGACTCCCACTCACCTGCCAATCTGGCACAGCCCTGATACGCCTCCAAAAATCTACAGTAGGCAGTAGGAGACTTCTTCCTCTTATTCCCTAGCTTTTTGCCTACTGAAACATACATTAATCATGCTCTTAGTCTTGTATCAAGGGCCATAATCTATGTGCCAATCATAATATAGAAAACTTTAATTGATTCAACTCCCCCCCTTTTCTAAATCGTTTTCTTTTTCTCTTTTTCCTATCAATAAATCTTCCCCTTATATGTATTATGATGCAAAAGCATCACACACACACTTTAGGCCATTGCTATAGGGTCAAGGTGCGAGAATGAGTCAAAATCCTCCTTCACTAAAAATTTCGCTGAAGCATGAGTCGACCCCAACCTCATGAGTCGACCCCGACCACAGAGCCACAAAACTTCATTTTCTGGACTCTCAGAAAGAGTCGACCCCCAACCTCATGAGTCAACCCCTCTGAGGCATTGACGCAATCGGGGTGGGCTGCAGAATTTTTCTTCTTTGATGATGGCTGAATTTTTTTTTTCTTTTCTTTTTTTCTCTAAGCAATGGCAATGGAGGCTAGGGTTCTTTGTGGTGGAAGGAAGGAGGAAGAAGATGGGTTGCTGGTTGGTGAGATTGGGTTCAAGGAGGGTCAGCCAATGGACCAAAATTAGGCACCAATTTTGTGGGGGCTGAAATTGGCTAGACCAATTTTTTTAGGCTGAATTGGGTTTTGTGGAGTCCTAATGGCAATAGGACTTAGAGGAGGATGTGGGAAAGGAGTCTTGGGCGTGAGGGAGGTGCTGAAATGCTGATGTGGCACTCAAGGAGGTGCACCTACGGGAACAAGCGTGAAACAAGGGAGAGAGAAAGTGGATAAGGATGAATTAGTTTTGGAAATCTCATCCAAACTAATTCAAATTTTGAAAACTTGAAGGGAGGCGTCCCACCTCTTTCTTCAGCCTCTTGGCATCGCACCAAGCAAGGAATTTGCCCCTCCTCACGTAAACAAAGGGAATTTCGAAATCCAAAAGAAACTAACTTCATTCATCATACCCTTCTTTATATAGAAAGAAAGGTTGGCAAAGGATAAGGATAAGGACTGCACAGAATTTTAAATTGGACTCCTAATTACATGAGGACTCAATTCAAAATTTAAATTTCTAATTGACCAATCAAAGGCCTTGACACCTGATGAGAGCACAAAAGTGCGATCTACACATCATTTAAATTAGTATTATTGCTAACAAATAATGATAAAAGTGCTGCATTAATATTATATTTTTGTGGCGTGCAGGTAATCGTAAATCAAAGCTAAAATGCGCATTGGGTCTAGAAAAGATGCAATCACTGCAGGTGACCAGTCGACTGCATGGTTCAATCCCAGTTGCACACTAGAAGGAGCATTAGCCGGCTAGGTGCAGCCATATCCAGCAGCAGCATGTTCCCCATTTCGTGTGTTCATTTGAACTTCTCCCAGCCGTCCACGTGTTCAGCCGAGTTCCCAGCATCTCGCGAAGCATCCACCCAGCGTCCCGCATCCTTCTCTTTCCCCATCTCAAAGGCATCCAGAGTTCATGATTCATTCCTTCCAGCTGTCACCCTGGCATCATCCAAATCTCAGCATCTGGAGACCAACATCCGGCCGTCCGTGGCGATTCCAACCGCGTCCGTCTTCTCCACGTGCGAGTCTCCCGTGAAGCTTCCCAGTGCCCGCATCCCAGGATCCGCATCCCAGCTTTCCGTTCGCGAACATCTCCGCGCCCATCTGCGCGTCTTGCAGATTCGTGAGCCCGATCATACTAGCTCCCACGCATCCGGCTTCCGAGTCCAACATTCCTTCTCCCGCGTGCAAATCTTCCGCGAAGATCCCGCATCCACAGCACGCGTCTTCCGCCTCTTCCCAGTGATTTCCCAGCTTCCGAATCCCAGTAATCACGTTCCACGGTTCATCTCCCATGCATTCCAACAAATCCCAGCCTTCCAGCGAACGCCCCAGCATCCCGCGAGGCATCACCCGCGTCCGTGCTTCCTTCCGATCCATCCGCTCGTCTTTCGGACTCGTGCTTCAGCCGAGCCCATGTCACACGCGTCTGCCCGCTTCTTCCGCCTCTCAGCCTATCCACGTCCGGGATACTCGGTAGCCAGCATGAGAGGAGCATCCCGTGTGATCTGGGGGTCCATCAAGAGATATAAAGGCTCTCTCGGCTGGGAAGAGTGAGTTCTCATCCTTCATTCGAGAAAAAAAAAAACAGAGGAGCTCCCCTTGTCATTAGAGAAAAGAAGAGAGGGAAACAGGGGAGCCCCTGTTAGGGAAACAGGGGAGCCCCTGTTTCCGAAAAAAAAAAAAAGAAAAAAAAAACAAAGAGGGAAAAATGAAAGGGGGATTAATGCATGAAATGAGTGGCTGATTTCTTAGGGAGGAAGATGGAGGAACCTTTGATGTATTACTCTTTGAAGTAAACTCTAAACTTTTGCTTTGAATGACTTATATTTATTGATATGTTCTTGATCCATGCATAGTTATTTCGTAGATAGCTTTTTAATGGATTATGATTATTGATATATGGATTGCTTTAGTATTTGATTCGTCGTAGACGTAGAAAGCACGATGAATGCTTAGAAATTGAGTTCATATGTTCATGAAACATATACCATGATTAGATCTATCCTACATTTAATCTTTAATCAAGAACCATAGAGTTTATTCCTTGGATGCAATATCATCAAGGGGGATTCCAGATCCCTACCATCTTTATTTCATTGAATTTTGTTTATTATTCTTTGCATTTAATTTCTGAAAACCAAAACATCATTTTAATCCATAAATTTATTTAACTGAAAATTACATCTAAAAATTACGCTAATAATCTATAGATCGTTCCCTGAGGATTCGACCTCGGACTCCCGAGATTTTACTACTTGTGCGATTCTCCTGCACTTGGGAGAACAATTTTATTTTTGCATCAACACCTAAGCCTAGACACCTAGGAATCCATTCCTTATGGTGTGTGGATTGAAACCCATCAAAAGGAATTCAGCCGCATGCCACGAGTTGGAATCTAGGTGGAACTCCTTCTCGGGTACCAACATCAGCATGAAGTTCGGGAGACTCCTCAAATTTCATCTGATCTCCAAATTTTACGTTATTATAGTCATTGGAAAGCTACGGATGTCTACTTTCCAACAAAATTTGAATCAACTTAATCAGACTTCTGTAGCTCCCAAAATCTTCAAAATACCATATGGTGTTCAATCTGTCACGAATTTTCAACTGGATTTGAACTCTGAATTTCTTCCACATGTGAGAGATCTTCATGGTTGAACTTCTCCACGTGATGAGTGATGATCTTCACGGCATTAGGAATCCTTCTTAATGGCACTCAATTATAAGGACTCAATCTTAAACACATGGACTCAATCCTCTCACATAAGGACTCAATTTCACTCATACGACTAAACTAAATTCTCCACACATGACCCAATATGACTTGACTCAATCCTTGCATAACATGGACTCTTTTGATGCCACTTGGCATTCAATTACAAACATAAATCAGCAAATTGCAAACCCAAAATAAGAACCCAAATAAACCCAAAATAAAAGGACTCAATGTGACCAAAATAAAATAGACTCAATCCAATTAAATGCTAGAAATTACGAACCCAATGTGTTTTCGGGCACTCCCAAGCAAGAATCCAAACTCGACGTACATCCATTATGATTTGGGCTCATGCTCCTGCATCAATTCCCCCCTTCTGGAAAAAAGGCTCGACTCCGTCGAGTTTCACAACTGATAGAGCTTGTGGAAGTTTGGGTTCAGCTGTTGGACTTCCTCCATCTTTAATCATGAGCGATCTGAATTTAGTCGGTCCTCCAATGAAAAACTTCTGATATCCTCCTCGGTGGGTGGATACTATCTGAACAACTAGGATGTCCTCAATGATGTCCGTCGGGGCTGATCGTCGAAGAAGTGAAGATGGTACAGATGGAATGTCTTCATCTTCAACATAGTGAGCATCATAGGGCTGCAACTCTTCAACATAGAAGATGGGGCTAACCTGCAAATCATCTGGTAACTCGAGCACAAAGGCCTTGGGTCCCATCCACTTCAGCACCTTGAAGAATTCGACTTGGCAAGGTTGAAGCTTCTGAAAATTTCTGCATTCAACACTCAACCACATCAACACAAAGTTTGCTTCCTTGCGCAGGGTCGGCAAATAGAACTTATCCTCCACCATGGTGACTGTTTTGACGTAGCCAAAGTGACCACCAAGGTCTCCGCCATGGACCTCTCGAACAATATGATCACCAAGTGAGGTCTCCGGGACACATAAAAGAAAGCAATCATGGGTCAAAAATTCTGAATGCTGCCACTGATCCACTGCTGAAACTTCTGCATATATGGGCTGAAAATATACTTCAGAGGGGTACAAAAATTTTAGATTGGCAAACCCCATTATCTCAACATTCAAAAGAGTTAGAACATATGAATTTTGACTGAGGGCATCAGCAATAAAATCTTCTGCATGCGGCCCATGCTTCAGGACTTGGCGACGAGAATCCTCGTGTTCTTTTGGGTTCAACCAGCATGCAGGAAGGTTCGGCAAGCTTGATCTGGGCACCAAATCTATGGTGCGCTGGTTGTCTCTCATCAGTGGAAGATTCTTGGGAAGACTCTCAAGGGTTATATTAGAGGAATCATCCAATATGGACTTGAAATCAGGAGGAACAACTTCTGAAATTTCAGCCCCAACTTCCCTAGCCATTAGTGCATACATGACCCCAATCTCTCGGCTACAAGCTTCAAACTTTCTCATGGTTAAAACCCGTTGGATTATCAGATTTTCAGAGGTAAAATCAGTGATCCTAAGGGGCTTTAACACAACTCTTTTGTTGGCACAATATAGAGAATAACAATTGGATCGACCATCATACTCGACACTACGATCATACAACCAAGGTCTTCCTAGAAGAAGATGGCACGCTTTCATGGGCAGAACATCGCACCATACTTCATCTCGGAGGTCCTTACCAAGTGAAAAACTGATCAAGCATCTTTGTTTAACAGGGATGGAGGAGTCTTCGATCCAACTTACCCGATACGGCTTTGGATGCGGTACCGGTTTCAGATTCAGCTTTTTCAGCACTT
This sequence comes from Phoenix dactylifera, assembly GCF_009389715.1. NCBI lineage: Eukaryota > Viridiplantae > Streptophyta > Magnoliopsida > Arecales > Arecaceae > Phoenix > Phoenix dactylifera. The sequence goes on along the minus strand of NW_024068111.1, from coordinate 128,904 downwards.
CTTCGGAAATGATATTCATGCAGCTTCCATTGTCAATGATGAGGTTTAGAGACTTGTTGGCATGCTTGATGCGAGTGTGGAAGATATTGGTGCCCCTCCAATCTTCCTCCACGTTCTTCTCCAGCTTGCAACCCGTAAGAACCCGCCGCACGACGCACACAGGTAGATCTGAAGCTTCTAGCTCCACCACAGGGGCTTCTTCATCATGTTCTTCGTTTCCTTCATTTCCCTCTTCATCAGCGGGCTGAGAGGGAGGAGTGACTTTAGAGGGTCCTATGATCTCATCCTCCTCACATACCAATGCAAATCGTTGGTCTCGGGTAGGACAAACAACGGCGAAATGGCCTCGCCCGCCGCACTTGTAGCATTCAACAGGATTCTTCCCTTGCGGTGTGGATTGTGGCATAGGACCTTTACCCTTTTCTTTAGCCCTTGGAGCACCCCTTTCCTGATATGTGCTTCTATTTACAGAGGTTTCAGATCTGAAAGCAGGGGCGTTACCTCGAGGAAATGGAACTCCTCGGTTGGTGCTGCGCTCGGGAAATCGTCGTACAACTGGTGCTTGCGCAGGGCGTCTTTGTTGTAGCTGCGATTCAACTCGAATGGCGAGTTGGTATGCCTCCTCTAGGCTGAAGATGCGCGTTGTCATTAGCTCCCTCTTGATGTCATCCCTCAGCCCGGATCGGTACCGAGTTAGGGACTGTCGATCCGTCTCCGTGAGGTTGCTGCGGATCATCAACTCATGGAATCGGGCCGTATACTCCTCTACGGAAGAGCTTCCTTGACGAAGTTTCAGAAGTTCTTCGAAGAGTGTCTCCTCATAATCAAGGGGAAGATACTTTTCCTTCAAACGAAGTTTCATCTCCTCCCAATCATTGATAGGGGGCTGTCGGAGTCGATGAAGCTTCTCTTCAACGCTATGCCACCATATGCGTGCTTGGCCCTTGAGCTTCATCTTCACGAATCGCACCTTGGTTTCATTGGGCATGCTGAACCATTCGAAGTAGTCTTCGAGAGATATCAACCAATCCTGAAAGTAGGTTGGGTCCATGCTTCCGCTGTAATCAGCAACTTCTACACGAACCCGCTTCATGACATCGTCGAGATCATGGCGCTCCCGCTGATTTTGATGAACATAGGGGTTCCTGAAATTATTCCCCATACGAGGAATGTTTGGAGGGGGCATCCGCTGATCCCTAGGTGGCCTTTGGGGTGATAGACCCCTGGGGGAGAATGCTTCAACATCGGGGTCTCCTCCAAATGGCACTTCTGAATTTTCAGGTTGCGCGGGGACAGCATGTTCATCTTCAAGATTGTTTGGCTCGGGGAAGAGACGATCCCAAACAACTTCCACCTTCTGATTCAAGGCCGCCACTTGCCGGATGAGCTCGGCCATCATCTCAGCACCTTGTCGTTCATTGTTGTAGGGGCGACCACTTCTGGTACTCATGGCGACAAGGATTCGCTCTGATACCAATTGACGCAATCGGGGTGGGCTGCAGAATTTTTCTTCTTTGATGATGGCTGAATTTTTTTTTTCTTTTCTTTTTTCTCTAAGCAATGGCAATGGAGGCTAGGGTTCTTTGTGGTGGAAGGAAGGAGGAAGAAGATGGGTTGCTGGTTGGTGAGATTGGGTTCAAGGAGGGTCAGCCAATGGACCAAAATTAGGCACCAATTTTGTGGGGGCTGAAATTGGCTAGACCAATTTTTTTAGGCTGAATTGGGTTTTGTGGAGTCCTAATGGCAATAGAACTTAGAGGAGGACGTGGGAAAGGAGTCTTGGGCGTGAGGGAGGTGCTGAAATGCTGATGTGGCACTCAAGGAGGTGCACCTACGGGAACAAGCGTGAAACAAGGGAGAGAGAGAGTGGATAAGGATGAATTAGTTTTGGAAATCTCATCCAAACTAATTCAAATTTTGAAGACTTGAAGGGAGGCGTCCCACCTCTTTCTTCAGCCTCTTGGCATGGCACCAAGCAAGGGACTTGCCCCTCCTCACGTAAACAAAGGGAATTTCGAAATCCAAAAGAAACTAACTTCATTCATCATACCCTTCTTTATATAGAAAGAAAGGTTGGCAAAGGATAAGGATAAGGACTACACAGAATTTTAAATTGGACTCCTAATTACATGAGGACTCAATTCAAAATTTAAATTTCTAATTGACCAATCAAAGGCCTTGACACCTAAGCCTAGACACCTAGGAATCCATTCCTTATGGCGTGTGGATTGAAACCCATCAAAAGGAATTCAGCCGCATGCCACGAGTTGGATGTAGGGTTCTAGCATGTCATAATGGGCAGCGGAAGCTAGGGATTTTAAAATTTTCTTAATAAAGTCCCTATGCATGAAACCCTTTTAAGCCTAGATCACCTTAATGATTACAATCAAATAATATAAAATAAAAGCAGAATTAGTAGAATACCTCAAACGCTAATCCAAAGTGTACAATCTCTACGAGGCGTCCAAGTGTCCGCCCTCCAATAGTGATCCACACGAAAACTTGATCAAGACTTTAGCTCCAAAGACTTTTGATCCTTAATGCAGAATTCTTCTAAAGAACTCTAACGGCTTGCTTTCCTTCCTTTCTATTTTTCTTTAGCCTTCTATTCATCCTTATCCATTCCCTAAGCATCTCTTCATGAAATCCACCGTACTCATGCCTCTCTTCATTTCTTCTCACGCATGAAAAATAGGGAGCATTCTCAACCATTGATCAAGGCTAGATGATGATCCAAAGGCCCTTATTGGTGGCGCCATAAGAAAGAAGGAGAGAGAGAATGATGCGGTTGAAGGGAAAGTAGTTAGGATATGATGACGTGTCATCTTTATCCAATCCAAGTGGCACTTCTTCATGAGGCGCCATTCTAAATTCACCGTATTCCCTTCTTTCTCACGCCATCTGATGTTGACTAAGTCAAAATCACAAGTCCATCATGAGATCATGATCTCCCATCATCCCATGATGAAGATCCAATGGCTCTAATCCATGGCGCCATCCATTTGATCCTTCTCTTCATCCAAATGTTGATCCAACGGTCAAAATTAAATGTTTTATCAAATCTAATCCAATTAGACTCAAATCAAGCCAATTTAGGTGCCAACTCTTGGCTAACCCATATTAGAATATGATCTAATCAAATTAGATCAATTAAGAATCAGATTCGAATCCAATTCGAATCAGATTCGAATCCAGTTCGAATCAGGAGCTAAGGTTTGCAACACCTGCTAGGATGTTTATCTTGCAAACATGATCTAATCCAATTAGACCCTTGATAAGTTTTCTTGTGTGTGACCCATTGGGTTCCATACTTAGCCAGCAATAGGTGTGAGTGCGAGTTGACCCAACTTGATTAGAACTCTTCTAATTGATTTAAGTCCAAACTGCGCGAACCCGAACTTAACAATTAGAGTCCTTTCTAATTGATGATCGAATTAAACTCTTTAGTTCGATCAAACCTATAAGACAAGATTGACGTCTAGCAACGTGTCATGTCTACCCGAAAAATATGGAATTTGGTGGAAATACCAAAAATACCCTTCAGTGGCAAGTTACCATGCAATTCAATCCTTTAATCAAACTGCATCCCAAATATGTATATGAGTATGAATATATGTCAAACTCAATTTCATATTCATATTTTTCTCAATCTTTTAATGATAATTCAAATAATGAAACATTAGAAACTCTTTCTAATTTTCATTCTGCTTTGATCAAAGGCTTCCTGAATTATCATATGATTAGAATAAATAGGATGCTATCTTCTCTTACCAGAAGTGATTAATTCCTTGTTGACCTACTCATAATCTTCGTACACAATCCACCATATCCAGAAGACCTCGTACATAACTTATTGTCATGAATGAGTGTAAACCAAAACATAGGTTCATGTGCACAAGATACTATGGTGATCTCAGGTCAAAGGATCAGTTGCACAACTCCCACTAAGAGAATCATCTTTTGACATGTAAGTAAGACTTCATAAGATTTCTCTTTGTAGGTCAATTCAGTGAACTCATTCTTCTAATGAGCACCCATATCTTTGTATTAGTGTCTCCACACAAATGATTGTGAGATCAATCATCCTCTGCATCGAGCATACATAAGACATGCCAGTCTTTCCGGTAATCATTGATCCCCGACTCAATGTACGAATGACTGGGAATATTTAAGATTAGGATTTTAGGATTTTAAGTCTCACTAGTATGATCTCATCATAGTCTTAAAACCATTGTCCTAATCTAAGGAGTTTATCATAAATATAATCAACAGCATATGATAAAATATAATGCCTTTATTCATATTTAAATGTCATGTACATGATTTGGACAAATCAAAAGAAAAATCCTTCGCAATACATATTGCGATTGGCTTGTAGGGCATCTACTCTTTCAATCTCCCACTTGCACTAAAGCCAATCGCTCTTATATTTTATCCCCATACAATCGAGGTGGCGATCGAACTGCTGTTGTGGTAGAGCTTTAGTGAACGGGTCTGCTAGGTTGTTCTTGGTGTCTACTCGTTCAATGACTATGTCTTGTCTCTCGACAATCTCTCGAACAAGATGGAAGCGTCTTAGAATGTGCTTGGATTTGTGATGAGACCTTGGTTCCTTCGCTTGAGCAACAGCTCCAGTGTTATCACAATAAACTGGGACTGGTCCAGCAATCTCGGGAACTACTCCTAACTCAGAGATGAACTTCTTCATCCAGACAGCTTCCTTAGCGGCTTCACTTACAGCAATGTATTCTGCCTCAGTAGTGGAGTCAGCTACAGTTTGCTGTTTGGAACTCTTCCAGCTCACTGCACCACCATTTAGGGTAAAGACATACCCTGAAGTGGACTTGCTATCATCTGGATCTGATTGAAAACTAGAATCAGAAAATCCTTCTAGTTTCAACTCAGATCCTCCATAAACTAGAAAAATATCTTTAGTCCTTCTCAAGTACTTAAGAATATTTTTCACAGCTATCCAATGATCCTCTCCTGGATCAGCCTGAAATCTACTTGTTATGCCTAAGGCATAAGCAACATCAGGCCTAGTACATAGCATAGCATACATAATCGATCCTATTGCCGAAGCATAGGGAATAGAATTCATTCTATTCCTCTCTTCAGATGTCTTAGGAGACATCTTCTTAGAGAGACGTATGCCATGACTCATAGGCAAATAACCTCTTTTACTTTCTTCCATGCTGAATCTTTTTAGCACATTATCTATGTACCTAGACTGGGACAAGCCTAGCATCCTTTTAGATCTATCCCTATAGATCTTTATACCAAGTATATAGGATGCTTCTCCCAAGTCTTTCATGGAAAAGCTTTTTGACAGCCAAGTCTTGATCGATTGTAACATTGGAATATCATTTTCAATGGTCAGTATGTCATCTACATACAATATTAAGAAGACAATGGCACTCCCACTAGTCTTCTTGTACACACATGGTTCATCCACATTTTTGATAAAACCAAACTCTTTGACTGTTGTATCAAAACGGATGTTCCAACTCCTCGATGCTTGCTTTAATCCATAAATGGATCTCTTAAGCTTGCATACTTGATTTGCTCTCTTACTTGAGACAAATCCTTCTGGCTGTGTCATGTAAACTTCTTTCTCAAGATAACCATTAAGGAAGGCGGTTTTGACATCCATCTGCCAGATTTCATAATCATAGTATGCAGCTATTGCAAGTAAAATCCGAATAGATTTGAGCATAGCTACTGGCGAAAAAGTTTCATCATAGTCAATTCCTTGCTTTTGCCTGAAACCTTTTGCCACCAATCTAGCCTTGTAGGTTTCTACTTGGCCATCTGCTCCAATCTTTTTCTTATAGACCCATTTGCAACCTATAGGGTTTACACCCTCTGGTGCATCAACCAAAGTCCATACTTGGTTGGTATACATAGAATCTATTTCGGATTTCATGGCTTCTAGCCATTTGTCAGAGTCATTACTCATGACAGCTTCCGAATAGGTCAGAGGATCATTATTCTGAGCAATGTGGGCTTCATCATTTTCAATGATGAACCCATATCTCTCAGGTGCTCTTCGCACTCTATCTGACCTTCGGAGAGGAGATGTGTGTTGTGGTTGTACCTCATCAATGGGTACATCTGGTTGAAGAATTTCTTGTGTTTCTATTTGTAGGTCTTGAACTTCTTCAAGTTCTATTTTTCTATCCTTGCCCTTTTCTAAGATAAACTCTTTTTCTAAGAAAATGGCATGCCTACCTACAAAAACTTTTTGTTCGGTAGGATGATAGAAGATGTATCCTATACTATCTTTAGGATAACCTACAAAAATATATTTATCTGATCTAGCACTTAGCTTGTGTCCAAAATTTCTTTTGACATAAGCTTGACAACCCCATATCTTAAGATACTTAAGATTAGGCTTCTTTCCTCTCCATATCTCATATGGAGTGCTAGGTACAGACTTAGAAGGTACCCTGTTTAATATTAGTGCAGCAGTCTCTAGGGCAAAACCCCAGAAGGAAATAGGAAGATCAGTAAAGCACATCATGGACCGTACCATATCTAATAAAGTACGATTCCTCCGTTCAGCTACACCATTTAATTGTGGTGTATACGGAGGTGTCCATTCAGAGAGAATGCCCTTTTCTTTAAGATGATTTAAAAATTCACTAGAAAGGTATTCACCTCCTCGATCAGATCGAAGGATTTTAATACACTTTCCGGTTTGTTTTTCAACCATACTTTGATACTCTTTAAACTTATCAAAAGCTTCGGATTTATGTTTCATAAGATACACATATCCGAACCTTGATAAATCATCAGTGAATGTGATGAAGTAAGAGTATCCACCTCTAGCTGGAGTTGTCATAGGACCACATACATCTGTGTGTATAAGTCCTAATAACTCACTTGCCCTTTCTCCATGTCCAGTGAATGGAGATTTAGTCATTTTACCCATAAGACAAGATTCACAAGTTCCTAATGATTCATAATCATAAGGATCAAAGAACTCTTCTTTGTATAACTTGTTGATTCTTGATTCACTTATGTGACCAAGTCGGCAATGCCAAAGAAGGGTGTTATTTACTTCATCTCTCTTTCTTTTATTGCTTTTATTAATATGAAAGACATTGTCATTAAGTAATAAAACAAGAAGACCATTTTCCATAATGCCATTGCAAAGATGCTTATTAGAAAAATAAATAGAGCAACCATTGCCCTTTCCATTAATTTCAAATCCTTTCTTTAACAACAAAGGAATGGAAATTACATTTCTAATAATTTTGGGCATATAATAACAATCTTCTAATTGTAGGAGCTCTCCCGAAGGTAACTCCAAGTTGTAGGTTCCAACAGCTTCAGCCTGGATGGACTCTCCTCCAGCGCCATACAGCTCGAAGTCACCTTTCTTCAAAATTTTAATTTTCTGTAGTCCATGCAAAGATTTGCAAATGTGAAAACCACAGCCGGTATCCAATACCCATGAATTTGAATTTGAAGAACTTAATGACAAGTTGGCATGTAACATAAACATACCTTTTGATGCAACTCTTGCATCGGTCTTCATACTTGCAAGAAAACTCTTGCAATTCCTTTTCCAGTGGCCAGCTTTGCCGCAATGAAAACATGTACTTGATCCGGAGTTTTTCTTTCCTTTTTTCTTTTTGATGCTACTCTTGGGGTTCAATCGTTTCTTAGAACCCTTATTTCCCGATTTCCTTTTAGAAGTGCCATCTATAAGAAGGAGTGGACCTTTATCCTTCTTAATATGGCCTTCAGCTGTTTTGAGCATATTTAACAGCTCGGGCAGGGAGGTGTTCAGCTTGTTCATGTGAAAGTTCACAACAAACTGAGAGAATGAATCAGGCAGTGATTGCAGGATCAAATCCTGACTGAGCTCACTATCCATAGCAAAACCTAATTGACTTAATCTAGTGATTAAGTCTATAACCATAAGAACATGGTTTTGCACTGGAGTTCCTTCATTCATTCTAGCACGGAACAACTGCTTAGATATCTCATACCTAGCAGTCCTGCTTTGTTCTCCATACAACTCTTTTAAATTGAGAAGTATGGATTGAGTGTCCATGCCTTCATGTTGCCTCTGTAATTCATTGCTCATAGAGGCAAGTATGATACATTTGACAGTCAAACTGTCATTTTTCCACATCTTATGTGTGGCAATCTCCTCTTCTGTAGCATCATCCCCTAGATCTCCAAGATCAGGGGTTTCAAGTATATAGAAAATTTTCTCCTGAGTGAGTACTATCTTTAAATTCCTCAACCAGTCCATATAGTTTGGTCCGGTCAACTTGTTGGCATCTAAGATGCCTCTTAGTGAAAGTGAAGAAGCCATTTAATAATTCTACATATGCAAGAACATAACTAATATAAGCAGACCAATCATGATGACATGTTTGCAACTAGATAAGGACTTTAATCTAATTTGTCTCCTACTATTTTTATCGAATATCATAGCCCTCTCCTATGATAAACGTAAAAATATAATTTTTCTTAGTAGGGTTGAGATCCTAATTCATCATAAAAAGCCTTGTGGTTACACAACAAACCTTTATGAGTTCAAAGGTAGGAAACTCTTTCCGATTGCATCTCATGCAATTCTCAACTTTATCTTGTCCTCTTAAAATACTTATTGCCTTGTGTTAGCACAACAAACAATAATATTTTAGTTAAGTCAAACCCTTCATTTCTATATAGTCATATTCGAATAATATTGCCCTTGTGGTTGCACAACAAGGCAATATATTAAAATATGCCATAAGCATCTTAATGCACCAAGACAGTATAACATCAGTCCCCATTGCAAGTTTTGTGTTAGCACAACAAACTAGCATGGATCTTGACATAATAATATCGAGGCATGAAGGAAGGCTATCAATAGTATTATATCAATATTAAGCTTATCCATAATAGACAATCAAACAATTGGCCAGGTAAGCAGGTGGGAGGCTCCCCTTACTCAAAGAGTAAGGTCCTAATTAAGTAACCACCTTCAGTGCTTTCCTTAGACACCAATTAGATTAATTGTTCTAGAATGGGTTAGCTCAAAATTTTTTTAACACTATGACTTAATATAATTTTTATTGAGGGCTTACTAGTCTCTAGCACATTCTTTAATTGTAACATATATTTAACATATCTAAAATAAGCTATCATGCATCATAGCTATCTCATAGCATGTATAAATTATAAGCAACTAATTAACATGCTTCAACATATTTTCATATGGAAAATTTTATATCATGACATTTTATTACATATCATATCATATATGAATCATATATTTCAGCATTTCATTAAGCATATGACATTACTATCTCATAGTAAATTAATAATCACGCATTATTATTTGATTGAACCAATTAAGGATAGCTCTGATACCACTGTAGGGTTCTAGCATGTCATAATGGGCAGCGGAAGCTAGGGATTTTAAAATTTTCTTAATAAAGTCCCTATGCATGAAACCCTTTTAAGCCTTGATCACCTTAATGATTACAATCAAATAATATAAAATAAATGCAGAATTAGTAGAATACCTCAAACGCTAATCCAAAGTGTACAATCTCTACGAGGCGTCCAAGTGTCCGCCCTCCAATGGTGATCCACACGAAAACTTGATCAAGACTTTTGATCCTTAATGCAGAATTCTTCTAAAGAACTCTAACGGCTTGCTTTCCTTCCTTTCTATTTTTCTTTAGCCTTCTAAAATCACTTCTAATCCTTTTATCCTAATGAAGACCACCTTGTCTTGGCTTAGGACACACTAGAAGCAATGTTAGAAAGAAAGAAACTAATGTAAGAAAGAAGGGATATGAGAGAGAGAGAGTTGGATTGATTTCCGATGATTTGAAAACACCGGGAGCATTCCCTATTTATAGATGGCGTACGGATGCATTGTAGCCATCCATTCATGCATGAAAAGGGGCGTGAGATCAAGGGATGTGTCATTTGATGAGAGGGCATATCAGAAGTAGTTAGGATAAGATGAAGTGCTTATGATATGGCGCTTCATCCTTATCCATTCCCTAAGCATCTCTTCATGAAATCCACCGTACTCATGCCTCTCTTCATTTCTTCTCACGCATGAAAAATAGGGAGCATTCTCAACCATTGATCAAGGCTAGATGATGATCCAAAGGCCCTTATTGGTGGCGCCATAAGAAAGAAGGAGAGAGAGAATGATGCGGTTGAAGGGAAAGTAGTTAGGATATGATGACGTGTCATCTTTATCCAATCCAAGTGGCACTTCTTCATGAGGCGCCATTCTAAATTCACCGTATTCCCTTCTTTCTCACGCCATCTGATGTTGACTAAGTCAATATCACAAGTCCATCATGAGATCATGATCTCCCATCATCCCATGATGAAGATCCAATGGCTCTAATCCATGGCGCCATCCATTTGATCCTTCTCTTCATCCAAATGTTGATCCAACGGTCAAAATTAAATGTTTTATCAAATCTAATCCAATTAGACTCAAATCAAGCCAATTTAGGTGCCAACTCTTGGCTAACCCATATTAGAATATGATCTAATCAAATTAGATCAATTAAGAATCAGATTCGAATCCAATTCGAATCAAATTCGAATCCAGTTCGAATCAGGAGCTAAGGTTTGCAACACCTGCTAGGATATTTATCTTGCAAACATGATCTAATCCAATTAGACCCTTGATAAGTTTTCTTGTGTGTGACCCATTGGGTTCCATACTTAGCCAGCAATAGGTGTGAGTGCGAGTTGACCCAACTTGATTAGAACTCTTCTAATCGATTTAAGTCCAAACTGCGTGAACCCGAACTTAACAATTAGAGTTCTTTCTAATTGATGATCGAATTAAACTCTTTAGTTCGATCAAACCTATAAGACAAGATTGACGTCTAGCAACGTGTCATGTCTACCCGGAAAATATGGAATTTGGTAGAAATACCAAAAATACCCTTCAGTGGCAAGTTACCATGCAATTCAATCCTTTAATCAAACTGCATCCCAAATATGTATATGAGTATGAATATATGTCAAACTCAATTTCGTATTCATATTTTTCTCAATCTTTTAATGATAATTCAAATAATGAAACATTAGAAACTCTTTCTAATTTTCATTCTGCTTTGATCAAAGGCTTCCTGAATTATCATATGATTAGAATAAATAGGATGCTATCTTCTCTTACTAGAAGTGATTAATTCCTTGTTGAACTACTCATAATCTTCGTACACAATCCACCATATCCAGAAGACCTCGTACATAACTTATTGTCATGAATGAGTGTAAACCAAAACATAGGTTCATGTGCACAAGATACCATGGTGATCTCAGGTCAAAGGATCAGTTGCACAACTCCCACTAAGAGAATCATCTTTTGACATGTAAGTAAGACTTCATAAGATTTCTCTTTGTAGGTCAATTCAGTGAACTCATTCTTCTAATGAGCACCCATATCTTTGTATTAGTGTCTCCACACAAATGATTGTGAGATCAATCATCCTCTGCATCGAGCATACATAAGACATGCCAGTCTTTTCGGTAATCATTGATCTCCGACTCAATGTACCAATGACAGGGAATATTTAAGATTAGGATTTTAGGATTTTAAGTCTCACTAGTATGATCTCATCATAGTCTTAAAACCATTGCCCTAATCTAAGGAGTTTATCATAAATATAATCAACAACATATGATAAAATATAATGCCTTTATTCATATTTAAATGTCATGTACATGATTTGGACAAATCAAAAGAAAAACCTTTCGCAATACATATTGCGATTGGCTTGTAGGGCATCTACTCTTTCATTGGAATCTAGGTGGAACTCCTTCTCGGGTACCAACATCAGCATGAAGTTCGGGAGACTCCTCAAATTTCATCTGATCTCCAAATTTCATGTTCTTATAGTCATTGGAAAGCTACGGATGTCTACTTTCCAACAAAATTTGAATCAACTTAATCAGACTTCTGTAGCTCCCAAAATCTTCAAAATACCATATGGTGTTCAATCTGTCACGGATTTCAACTGGATTTGAACTCTGAATTTCTTCCACATGTGAGAGATCTTCATGGTTGAACTTCTCCACGTGATGAGTGATGATCTTCACGGCATTAGGAATCCTTCTTAATGGCACTCAATTATACGGACTCAATCTTAAACACATGGACTCAATCCTCTCACATAAGGACTCAATTTCACTCATACGACTAAACTAAATTCTCCACACATGACCCAATATGACTTGACTCAATCCTTGCATAACATGGACTCTTTTGATGCCACTTGGCATTCAATTACAAACATAAATCAGCAAATTGCAAACCCAAAATAAGAACCCAAATAAACCCAAAATAAAAGGACTCAATGTGACCAAAATAAAATAGACTCAATCCAATTAAATGCTAGAAATTACGAACCCAATGTGTTTTCGGGCACTCCCAAGCAAGAATCCAAACTCGACGTACATCCATTATGATTTGGGCTCGTGCTCCTGCATCAGGCATGAGTCGACCCCAATCTGCCCCGAGTCAACTCCAGTTGACCTCGATTCGACTCCGGTGCGTTTTGAGGCGACTCCCACCATTTTCTCACTTTTTTCATCTCGGGTGAACAGTAACCTAGACTGACAGCGGGTTACTTCATCCTGGTTTTGATCCACTTTCCAAACTCCAATTTTTATGAAATTTATATCTAACATTCTACACTCATAGAAATTTTCAGAATGGTAAAATGCATCACCATCGGAGGCCTATTGACCCCTGAAATAATTCATCGAAGTTGTCAAAATCCGATTTCCTCTCCTTTAACCACTTCTAACACTTTTATCTAACATCTCTATACCAAATCCATCCTTTGTATAGCCTAATTTGATTAGAAGACTAGGTAGGGATGGGTATTTATCTTTTTCTCTTCAAAAAATCGAGATCTTTGCGTAGAGGGAAAGGAGATCTGCGCTTTTTCCTTCAGTTGACAGCGCAACCGGGGCTCCCTTCCCTTCTTCTTTCTTCTTCTTCTTTCTCTTCTTTTCTTCCTTTCTTTTCTTCTCCTTCTTTTTCTTCTCTCTGTCACCGCCTGAGACTCCCTTCCTCTCTATTTCACTCCACCGACATAGCCAAACCCATGAATTAAGTCACATCACAATGCTAAATTTTCCATTTTGCCCCTAACACTTCAACACATCTACTGTTATGCCATTAACTTTTGATTTCTTTCCATTTTGCCCCTAACACTTCAACGCATCTACTGTTATGCCATTAACTTTTGATTCCTTCCAATTTTACCCATTATATGAATTTTTAAGGACTATTCTATCCTTCCTTATATAAAAAAAAATTTGGGGTTATTACACATGCCTACCTACAAAGATCTTTTGTTCGGTAGGATGATAGAAGATGTATCCTATACTATCTTTAGGATGACCTACAAAAATACATTTATCTGAGCTAGCATTTAGCTTGTATCCAAAATTTCTTTTGACATAAGCTTTACAGCCCCATATCTTAAGATACTTAAGATTAGGCTTCTTTCCTCTCCATATCTCATATGGAGTACTAGATACAGATTTTGATGGTACCCTATTTAATACAAGTGCAACAGTTTCTAGGGCAAAACCCTAGAAGAAAATAGGAAGATCTGTAAGGCACATCATGGACCGTACCATATCTAATAGAGTAGGATTCCTCCATTCGGCTACACCATTTAATTGTGGCGTATACGGAGGTGTCTATTCAGAGAGAATGCCCTTTTCTTTAAGATGATTTAAAAACTCACTAGAAAGGTATTCACCTCCTCGATCAGATCGAAGAATTTTAATATACTTTCCAGTTTGTTTTTCAACCATACTTTGATACTCTTTAAACTTATCAAAGGCTTCGGATTTATGTTTCATAAGATACACATATCCGAACCTTGATAAATCATCAGTGAATGTGATGAAGTAAGAATATCCACCTCTAGCTGGAGTTGTCATAGGACCACATACATCTATATGCACAAGTCCTAATAACTCACTTGCTCTTTCTCCATGTCCATTGAATGGAGACTTGGTCATTTCTTCCATAAGACAAGATTCACAAGTTCCTAATGATTCATAATCATAAGGATCAAAGTGTTGGATTGCCCCACAGCGGCGCGACGTTCACGGCGGAATCCGCATGCCGGGCCCGGTGCATCGCATACGCCGGAACAGGATCGGGTAGATTTCAAAATTTTTCTGAATCAAAATGATTCAGAACCCTTTTGAATTAAGATGGGGACTAAACTAAGATCTAATAATTAATTATGAATTGTTAAACTACTAGAAAATCAGAAATATAAAATTTCAAATGAAGATCTCATCTTCACCTTTGTGCGGGTAGAAGAACACCGCAACCGATGATCGTGGTTTGGTTCCTTGTAGCCGCACAAACGTCCGGCCTCTACAAGTATCCACACGAGGTTGCTGAAGATCAGAGATGGGGCTTCACCGGGGTGCTAGCTCCTTGCAAAGGCCTCTCTTGGATGTCGAAGAAGAAAGAAGAAGAAATCACAAGGATCCCACCTTGTGCAGCCTTCAAAAGGAAGAAGAAAACCCTTCACCTTTTTTTTATTCTTTTCTCTCCCTATTTGCTGATTTAAAAATCCCCAAAAAACCTTCTTGCTGCCCCACGGCTGGGAGAAGTTCTTTTTTGAAATTTGGGACGTGGGGCTCCCTTTTATATGGTTCAAAACCCTAGGCGCCAAGGGTCCTAGTCCCACTAGGATTCCTTGGCGCCTCCCCCTTTTTTTTTTGCATTGGCGGGCCCCTTGATTCCTTGAATCAAGGGGCGCTGGCTCCCAGCAAAGAAGGAGAGGGGGCCACGTTCTTCCTTGCCCTCTTGGCTGCCCCCTCTTACCTATTTTGACTCCTAAAAATAGGGCATTAAGAGGGAGGCTTCATATAAGGAAAAAGGCTGAATTTAGGTAGAATTTTTGGGACTCGATCTAGCCAACTCTTGACTAGGATTTGAGTCAAATTTCTTTGGGTCAGATCCAACATAATTTGACTCAATTAATCAGCAATAAAAGACTCAATTATAATCTAATTATAATTATTTAATTCTTCCATTTAACTCACTAACTCTTAGTGGGTTATTTTGTACATCAATCTTATTGACAATTGACATTGTGATTCCAAATCACAAATCGACAATCCTAATAATCAGAACCTCTAATGTGTGTGACCTCATAGGTTCTAATCTGACTGGTAATGAGACATATTGAGATCTCCATCTCAGTATCATTGAAACTCCTTTCAATGGGTTGGAACGATTCCAACTCAACTCATTAGGGTTTATCGATCATCAAGATAATCCCTATGAGTCCCACCATCCACCAGTGACACCTAGCAGCATGTAGTGGCTACCCAGCAGAATAGAATGATGAACCTCTAGGTGCAGTTGTCATGTGTTACAGTCCTTCTATCGTGGATCCCTACAAGACGGAGGTCATGGATAACTCGTCAAACCCCTTCGTCTGTCATATGTCAAAATTTATTCGACTTAAGTTCGAGAGTGGAAAACTCTTTCTCCACTATGCAATCTGCCCTGGCCGAGGTCTTACGAACTCAGTCTCATAAATCACATAGGATCTCTCCTTATCTATCAAGGTCGATAGATTCCTTGTAGATGCATACCCTATTCCTACAGTGAACTTACTGCAGCCAATCTACACTGCATGGACCCATATGGCTAGAGACCATGCATTTGTGCAGTCAAACTACAATAACCTCACTGTGAGTAGCCGAAGCATCGCAGGTCAAAGGACTAGTCACACTACTGCAACATCAAGCAAGTCACTGACGAGTGGATAGACATCCAAGTGACTTCTTGTGTTGGTCACGCTCAGTACCCTTGTTCTCTAACAAGCACCTGCACTATCACTTCAGTGTCCCTACACTGTGGACTCAAGTCTCATCCATCCAGAAGGAAAGTGATCTGTGCACTGATCGGATCGATCACCATCTTCGTGATGATCCATTGATCAGGAGCATTTAGAAATTAATCACCAATGATACATGGCTCAAATTCTCAACTCTTGAGAATATGTATCATCATCTTATTAATTTCTTGGACGATTCATAGACACATAAATAATATGAATGAAAAGATGCCTTTTATTTATTCAATAATAAATAGTCAAGTACAAAATTATGTCCCTAGAATTAATAATGTGTCAGCCAAAATTGGCTTCTAGGGCATACATCTAACAATCTCCCACTTGCACTAAAGCCAATCAGTCATGTATCTTAGTCCCATCTTCTCAAGGTGGGCTTCAGTCTTTTGTTGACTTAGCTGCTTAGTGAACGGGTCTGCCACGTTGTCCGCGGAGTCTACTCTCTGCACCTCGACATACTTCTTCTCAACATAGTCGCGTATGAGATGGAAGCGCCGCTCTATATGCTTGGACTTCTGATGAGACCTTGGTTCCTTAGCAAGAGCTATGGCGCCATTATTATCGCAGTAGAGTGTTATGGCATCTGATGTCATCACGTCCAACTCTGTAATGAATTTCTTGAACCAGAAGCCTTCCTTAGCAGCTTCAGAGGCGGCGATGTATTCAGCTTCCATAGTAGAATCAGCAATGATCGGTTGTTTAGAACTCTTCCAATTTACCGTTCCACCATTGCACAAGAACACATATCCAGATGTTGACTTCCTGTCATCGACATCAGTCATGAAGTCTGAATCTGTGTACCCTTCTACCTTTAACTCTGATGATCCTCCAAAAACCAAGAATAAATCTTTAGTTCTTCTCAAGTACTTAAGAATATTCTTCACAGCTGTCCAGTGTTCTTCACCTAGATTCGACTGATATCTGCTTGTGACACTCACAGCAAGAGCTATATCAGGTCGTGTACATAGCATGGCATACATGAGGCTTCCTATTGCCGATGCATAGGGAATCTTGCTCATGCGTTGAATCTCTTCAGATGTGTTGGGGCACATCTTCTTGGAGAGATGAATTCCATGCCTTAGGGGTAAGAGACCCCTCTTGGAGTTTTCCATGCTGAACCTCTTCAGCACCTCCTCTATGTACATCTTCTGTGAAAGGCCAAGCATCCTTTTAGATCTATCTCTATAGACCTTTATTTCCAAAATATAGGATGCTTCCCCAAGGTCTTTCATGGAGAATTCTTTTGACAACCAGACCTTGACCGAGGTTAGCATGGGAATATCATTCCCAATCAGGAGAATGTCATCTACATACAGTACGAGAAAAACGACAGCACTCCCACTAACCTTTTTGTAAACACACGGTTCCTCTTCGTTTTTGATGAAATCAAACGTTTTGATTGCGTCATCGAAACGAGTGTTCCAACTCCGAGATGCTTGCTTTAGTCCATAGATGGACCTTTGCAGCTTGCAGACCTTGTGATCTCCATCACTGGAAGTGAAACCCAAAGGCTGTTCCATATAAATATCTTCATTAAGATATCCATTCAGGAAAGCAGTTTTCACATCCATCTGCCAGATTTCATAATCATGAAATGCTGCAATGGCAAGCAATGTTCGGATGGATTTTAGCATGGCTACAGGTGAAAAGGTCTCCTGATAGTCAATGCCTTCGCGCTGACTATACCCTTTCGCCACAAGCCTTGCCTTATAGGTCTCTACCTCTCCATCCGAACCTATCTTTCTTTTGTAGATCCATTTGCATCCAATAGGTACAATACCTTCTGGTGGGTCTACTAAGGTCCAGACTTGGTTGGAATGCATGGAGTCTAACTCTGACTTCATAGCTTCCAGCCATTTCTCAGAATCAATATCAGATATCGCCTCGTTGTAGGTTTTGGGATCCTGTATGTGATCCCTATCTCCCACTAGGAACATTTCCTCGGTATCCTCTTCTAGTATACCTAAGTATCTATCGGGAGGATGGGAGACCCTACTAGATCTACGAGGTGGTTGAGGGACATCGTGTACTGGCTCTTTATGAATGGGTTCTACAGGATCCATGACTCGTTGCTTTTCAGAGACTTTCTCTTCAAGCTCAATTTTCCTCCCACTGCCTCTATCAAGGATAAACTGATTTTCCAAGAAGATGGCATGACGGCTCACAAACACATTGTGATCCTCTGAGACGAAAAAATTGTATCCTAATGACTCTTTAGGATATCCTATAAAACGAGCACTTATGGTCCTAGCCTCTAACTTGTCCGCCTGTAGTCTCTTGACGTGGGCCGGATATCCCCAAATCTTGAGATGACCCAGACTTGGTTTCTTACCATGCCATATCTCATACGGTGTGGTAGGAACGGATTTAGAGGGAACTCTATTCAATAAATAAATCGCTATGAGTAAGGCATCTCCCTAAAGGAACATAGGTAAATCAGTGAAGCTCATCATGGACCTGACCATATCCAATAGGGTCCGATTCCTCCTCTCTGACACTCCGTTGAGTTGAGGTGTACCCGGAGGTGTCCATTGTGAGACTATGCCGTTTTCTTTGAGATAGTCCCGGAATTTCCCACTAAGGTATTCTCCTCCTCGATCTGATCGAAGAGCCTGAAGAGGTTTTCCAGTTTGTTTTTCTACTTCATTCTTGAACTCTTTGAACTTTTCAAAAGACTCAGACTTGTGTCTCATAAGATACACATAGCCATACCGTGAATAATCATCGTTAAAGGTAATGAAGTAAGAATAACGTCCCCTGGCTAGCACATCGAATGGGCCACATACATCTGTATGTACTAGGGTAAGTATTTCAGTGGTCCTCTCCCCATGTCCTACAAAGGGCAGTCTAGCCATTTTTCCTTGAAGACAGGACTCGCAAACTGGATATGACTCGGAAGTCAATGAGCCTAAAAGCCCATCTTTATCCATTTTGTTCATTCTGTCTTCTCCAATATGGCCAAGCCTGAGGTGCCACAAATATCTTTGGTTTATCTCATCTCTGGATCTCTTGGATCCTTTGGCACTCACTTCTTGCTCGGTAACATTCACAGATACATCCATATGTAAATGATAGAGACTGTCAATCATGAAACCACGTGCGACTATTTTATTTCTTAAATAAATAGAACAGCAGTCTTTGTCAAATGTAAAAACATGACCTTTCTGTGCTAGATATGAAACAGAAATCAAATTTCTGCTAGCAGCAGGTACATAATAGCAGTCTCTAAGTAATAAACTAAAACCAGACGGTAGTCGCAGATGGTAGGTGCCCACAGCCACAGCAGCAACTTTTGCCCCGTTGCCAACCCGAAGGGTTACCACACCTTCCGCCAGCCTTCTACTTTCCTTTAGACCCTGCATGGTAGTGCACAAATGAGCACTAGAACCAGAATCTATAACCCAACTGGAAGTAGAAGAAACTGTTAGATTAGTTTCAATTATGAGCAAGTCTATACCTTCTGAAGGTGTGTCAGCCTTCTTGTTCTTCAGGCTCTCGAGGTATGAAGGACAGTTCCTTTTCCAGTGGCCGTCGACATTGCAGTGGAAACATTTTCCTTTGTCATTAGCCTTTTTCTTTTGAACTTCCTTCTTTGGCTTCTTGTCTTTCTTCTGCTTCTTAGCAGGCTTCTTTTTCTTCCAAGTAGACTTTCTCTTGGAACCAGAAGTCAACTCAGCAGCAAGAACATTGCCCCTTGAACCTTTCAAGGCTCCCTCAGCAGTTACCAACATATTTATCAGTTCAGTCTTAGTGCATTCAATCTTATTCATGTGGTAGTTTACTATAAACTGACCAAATGAATCAGGAAGTGACTGTAGGATCAAATCCACTTGCAATTTCTTGTGCATGTTCATTCCGAGCTTCCCAAGCTCCTCTAGGTCCTTGATCATAGTCAGATCGTGATCATGGACAGACTGCCCCTCGCGCATCTTCGCTTTGAAAAGCCTCTTGGACACTTCAAAACGAGCTGTGCGACTCTGCTCACCATACAACTCTTGCAGGTGTGTCAGTATGTCCCTAGCAGTCTTCATATTTTCATGCTGGCATTGGAGTTCATTTGACATGGATGCCATCGTATAGCATTTTACTCTAATGTCATCATCCAACCACTTTTTATGCATCTCACGCTGAACATCAGTAGGATGTGTTGGTAGTGTGGGGATATCTGAATCGAGTATGTAGCCTATTTTCTCACAGTCCAAAACAATTTTGAGGTTTTTAAGCCAGTCTTTGTAATTGGTTCCGGTCAGTCGGTTGGTCTCAAGAATACGGGTCAAAGGGTTTGAAGCTGACATTGTATCTGCAGAGAGTAAAGATTCTAGTTAGACTTTTGTACTTGATCCTAATCTGTTCTAAGATCTTTTAGAACAAATGTAACTCCCACTATTTTTTCGAATTTCTCACACTCCCCTGGTAGGAAAACGGAAATCCCACACGACTAGGATTTCTAGTGGGTACTGCGGTCCCACCGATTTACATGCCACCTCACCTAACAGTTATTGGTGACACATAGATGGATGAGTGTACAACTCTTGTACAATGCTTCTCAAGCATGGTGCAGTGTAACTTGGTCTCTAAGCCATGAAGACCTCACCTAACAGTTATTGGTCCCATTTCTTAGTTAAGTCAGGCCCACCGTATAACCGTAGGAATAAAGTCGTCATTGGGTCCTCACCTAACAGTTATTGGTGCCCAACCCCACCTTTACCCTACAACATCTCATGTCTATAGAGAGGTCCAGCCCCCCGATGCAACTTGACCACTGTGTCCAACCGAGACAAATCAACATCAGAAAGGCCTTAGCAGCTCTACTACAGTGGAAGACCTATTGACTTAATATTGGTTAATCAGGTCTTAGTGTTTGCAACTTGAGCCCTTCATAAGAGGTAATCGAACAATTGGCCAGGTAAGCAAGTGGGAGGCTCCCCTTACTCAGAGAGTAAGGTCCTAATTAAGTAACCACCTTTCATGCTTTCCTAGACACCAATTAGATCAATTAATCTAATATGACTTGCTCATGTCGGTTCACTCTCGACTTGATTGAGGAGGTTTTGATTTAGGTCTCAATTGGGTTTGCTACATCATATGTAAACCTATCTACCCGACTCGCATTCACATCACATGTAAACGGCACATCACAGGCAGTTATAATCGCAGCATCAAATAAAGCTAAACTTTAAATAGGTGATGATCATGGATTCTAATTAGGTCGTATTACAAGCACATGCACGTCAATCGATCAAATGGTCTTCAACTCTTGAATTGGTTCCAAGCCTCCTTGATTCGATCCTTGACCAACTCTTGATCCAATCGCCATCAACCGCTTAGACCCCTGTTCATCTCATGCCTTGTCTTCAACTTGATCGTTGACGTACATCACATCACAGAAATACAACCAGATAAAAATAAAAATAAAAATAGTTTACATCTCCTTTTAGGAGGCACACAGGCCTCTCATAACATCAAATAAGATGCATGCAAGCATCTGAAAAATTACATGACATCGCAGATCACATCGCAGGTCATTACATTCGATACCAAAAGGGTTTGAATCCTATGATCATCACCACATGCATCTCATGCATGATTTTATCTAATCTGATTTTAATTTTATTATGCAACCATCTGAGATCCAGATCATGCAATACCTTAATTTTAAACATCATAATCATATCATAATTTTAAAACTAACATCGCATGATCGATCTAACAAAATCAGCATGCTGAAAATTTTCAGCATCACGAAATTTCAGCACGCAGAATTTTTCAGCATGCATAATAATTAAAAAATCAGAACTAATTCATAATTAATTAACTATTATCTTAATTGGATCCCCAAAACCATGGCTCTGATACCACTGTTGGATTGCCCCACAGCGGCGCGACGTTCGCGGCGGAATCCGCATGCCGGGCCCGGTGCATCGCATACGCCGGAACAGGATCGGGTAGATTTCAAAATTTTTCTGAATCAAAATGATTCAGAACCCTTTTGAATTAAGATGGGGACTAAACTAAGATCTAATAATTAATTATGAATTGTTAAACTACTAGAAAATCAGAAATATAAAATTTCAAATGAAGATCTAATCTTCACCTTTGTGCGGGTAGAAGAACACCGCAACCGATGATCGTGGTTTGGTTCCTTGTAGCCGCACAAACGTCCGGCCTCTACAAGTATCCACACGAGGTTGCTGAAGATCAGAGATGGGGCTTCACCGGGGTGCTAGCTCCTTGCAAAAGCCTCTCTTGGATGTCGAAGAAGAAGGAAGAAGAAATCACAAGGATCCCACCTTGTGCAGCCTTCAAAAGGAAGAAGAAAACCCTTCACCTTTTTTTTATTCTTTTCTCTCCCTATTTCCTGATTTAAAAATCCCCAAAAAACCTTCTTGCTGCCCCACGGCTGGGAGAAGTTCTTTTTTGAAATTTGGGACGTGGGGCTCCCTTTTATATGGTTCAAAACCCTAGGCGCCAAGGGTCCTAGTCCCACTAGGATTCCTTGGCGCCTCCCCCTTTTTTTTTTGCATTGGCGGGCCCCTTGATTCCTTGAATCAAGGGGCGCTGGCTCCCAGCAAAGAAGGAGAGGGGGCCACGTTCTTCCTTGCCCTCTTGGCTGCCCCCTCTTACCTATTTTGACTCCTAAAAATAGGGCATTAAGAGGGAGGCTTCATATAAGGAAAAAGGCTGAATTTAGGTAGAATTTTTGGGACTCGATCTAGCCAACTCTTGACTAGGATTTGAGTCAAATTTCTTTGGGTCAGATCCAACATAATTTGACTCAATTAATCAGCAATAAAAGACTCAATTATAATCTAATTATAATTATTTAATTCTTCCATTTAACTCACTAACTCTTAGTGGGTTATTTTGTACATCAATCTTATTGACAATTGACATTGTGATTCCAAATCACAAATCGACAATCCTAATAATCAGAACCTCTAATGTGTGTGACCTCATAGGTTCTAATCTGACTGGTAATGAGACATATTGAGATCTCCATCTCAGTATCATTGAAACTCCTTTCAATGGGTTGGAACGATTCCAACTCAACTCATTAGGGTTTATCGATCATCAAGATAATCCCTATGAGTCCCACCATCCACCAGTGACACCTAGCAGCATGTAGTGGCTACCCAGCAGAATAGAATGATGAACCTCTAGGTGCAGTTGTCATGTGTTACAGTCCTTCTATCGTGGATCCCTACAAGACGGAGGTCATGGATAACTCGTCAAACCCCTTCGTCTGTCATATGTCAAAATTTATTCGACTTAAGTTCGAGAGTGGAAAACTCTTTCTCCACTATGCAATCTGCCCCGGCCGAGGTCTTACGAACTCAGTCTCATAAATCACATAGGATCTCTCCTTATCTATCAAGGTCGATAGATTCCTTGTAGATGCATACCCTATTCCTACAGTGAACTTACTGCAGCCAATCTACACTGCATGGACCCATATGGCTAGAGACCATGCATTTGTGCAGTCAAACTACAATAACCTCACTGTGAGTAGCCGAAGCATCGCAGGTCAAAGGACTAGTCACACTACTGTAACATCAAGCAAGTCACTGACGAGTGGATAGACATCCAAGTGACTTCTTGTGTTGGTCACGCTCAGTACCCTTGTTCTCTAACAAGCACCTGCACTATCACTTCAGTGTCCCTACACTGTGGACTCAAGTCTCATCCATCCAGAAGGAAAGTGATCTGTGCACTGATCGGATCGATCACCATCTTCGTGATGATCCATTGATCAGGAGCATTTAGAAATTAATCACCAATGATACATGGCTCAAATTCTCAACTCTTGAGAATATGTATCATCATCTTATTAATTTCTTGGACGATTCATAGACACATAAATAATATGAATGAAAAGATGCCTTTTATTTATTCAATAATAAATAGTCAAGTACAAAATTATGTCCCTAGAATTAATAATGTGTCAGCCAAAATTGGCTTCTAGGGCATACATCTAACACAAAGAACTCTTCTTCGTACAACTTGTTGATTCTTGATTTGCTTATGTGACCAAGTCAGCAATGCCAAAGAAGGGTGTTATTTACTTTTTCTCTCTTTCTTTTATTGCTTTTATCAATATAAAAGACATTGTTATTAAGTAATAGAACAAGAAGACCATTTTCCATAATGCCCTTGCAATAGACTTTATTGGAAAAAGAAATTAAGCAACCATTGTCTTTCCATTAATCTCAAATCCTTTTTTTAACAACAAAGGAATAGAAATTACATTTCTAATAATCTTGGGCATGTAATAACAATCTTCTAACTCCAGGAGCTTGCCCGACGGCAATTCCAATAAGTAGGTTCCAACAGTTTCAGTCTGGATGGACTCTCCTCCAGCGCCATAATACTCGAAGTCACCTTTCTTCAAACTTCTAATTCTCTGTAGTCCATGCAATGTCTTGCATATATGAAAACCACAGCCGATATTCAATACCCATGAATTTGAAATTGAAGAACTTAATGACAAACTGGAATGTAACATAAACATACCTTCTGATGCAACTCTTGCATCAGGCTTTACAGTTGCAAGAAAACTCTTGCAATTTCTTTTTCAGTGGCCAGCTTTACCGCAATGAAAATAGGTACTTGATCCAGAGATTTTTTTTCCTTTCTTCCTCTTTATCTTACTACTTTTAGTAGCATCATCCCCTATTGATCCAAGATCAGGGGTTTCGAAGATAAAGAAAATTTTCTCCTAAATGAGTACAATCTTTAAATTCCTCAACCAGTCCACATAGTTTGAACCGGCCAATTTGTTGGCATCTAAGATGCCTCTTAGTGATAGTGAGATGCCATTAATGCAGAATTTTATTCTACATATATAAAGAACAAAACTAACATAAACAGACCAATCATGATGACATATATACAATTAGACAATGACTTTATCTAATTATTACTCCCACTATTTTATCGAATATCATAGCCTTCTCCTATGATAAACAAGAAAACATAACTTTTCTTAGTAGGGTTGAGATCCTAATTCTTCATAAAAGCCTTGTGGTTACACAATAAACCCTTATGAGTTCAAAGGTAGAAAACTCTTTCCAATTGCATCTCATGTAATTCTCAACTTTATCCTGTCCTCTTAAAACACTTATAGCCTTATGGTTGCACAACAAACTATAATGTTTTAGTTAAGTCAAACCCTTCATTTCTACACAGTCATATTCAAATAATATTACTCTTGTGGTTGCACAACAAGCAACATATTAAAATATGCCATAAGCATCTCTATGCACCGAGACAGTATAACATCAGTCCCCATTGCAAGTCTTGTGGTTGCACAACAAACTAGCATGGATCTTGACATAATAATGTCGAGGCATGAAGGAAGGCTATTAATAGTGTTATATCAACATTAAACTTATCCATAATAGACAATCAAATAATTGGCCAGGTAAGTAGGTGGGATGCTCTCCTTACTCAGAGAGTAAGGTCCTAATTAGAGAACCACCTTTAGTGCTTTCCTTAGACACCAATTAGATTAATTGTTCTAGAATGGGTCAGCTCAAAGTTTTTCAACACTATGAGTTAATATAATTTTTATTGAGGGCTAACTGGTCTCTAGCACATTCTTTTAATTGTAACATATATTTAATATATCTAAAATAAACTATCATGCATCATGGCTATCTCATAGCATGTATAAATCATAAGCAATTGATTGAATCAATTAACATGCTTCAACATATCTTCATATGAAAAATTTCATATCATACCAATTTTATTACATATCATATCATATATGAATCATATAATTCAGCATTCTTCTAAGCATATGACATTACTATCTCATAGTAAATTAATAATCATACATCATGCATAATTATTTGATTGAACCAATTAAGGACGGCTCTGAAGGAGGAGTCTCCACTCCTACATGGGTTCGGTCCTATTAAAAATAGGGTGACACCCATGTATACCTATCAAAGCACGCATCTCTATACGCCTCCGGACGGAAAGCCACGCTTCGTCACACGATCACGCGTGAGAGTTTCCGGAGATCAGTCACAACTCTTGGACCTTTGCTCTAATTCCACTGAAGGGTTCCGATCATGTCATGATGGGCAGCGGAAGCTAGGAATTTTAAAAATTTCTTAATAAAGTCCATTGACATGAAACCCTTATAAGCCTAGATCACCTTAATGGTAACAATCAAACAATATAAATACAAATGCTGAAATAGAAGAATACCTGTAACGCTAAATCCAAGTTTGTAGAATCTCCATGAGGCATCCAAGTGTCCGCCCTCCAACGGTGATCCACACAGAAACTCGATCAAGACTTTAGCTCCAAAGATTTTTGATCGTTACTGCTGAATCCTTCCAAAGGATTTAAATTGGCTTGCTTTCTCTCCTCTCTTAATTTTTCTTTCACCTTTCTAAATCACTTCTAATATTTTTGTCCTAAAGAAGACCTCCTTGTCTTGGCTTAGGACACTCTAGAAGCAATGCTAGAAAGAGACAAAGGGTTGTAAGAAAGAAGGGATAAGGGAGAGAGTATACGGTGGAGTTGGAATGAAGAATACGGTGGAATGGCTCCCTATTTATAGATGTGAAGGGATGCATCCTAGCCATCCCTTCATGCATCAAAGGGTGTGATAAGAGGGTGCCAACAAGAGAGAGAGGGAGGCGTATCAAGCTTTAGAGAAAGCCGTATCTAATGATACGCTTCTTTCTCACATCTTCCTCTTAAATCCTGATGATCCAAGGGCCCAAATGCAGGAAACCAAAGCCAATGGTCCAGATCTAGGCGCCATCTAATGGCCAGATTAAGGCATCATCATCCAGGGTGCCATCCAATGGCCCAGAAGCAAGATGCCATCACCAATGGTGCAGATTCAGGCGTTGAGCAATGGTCCGGATCTTTCATCCAGGGAGCCATCCAGTGGTCCAGATTCAGGCGCTGAGCAATGGTCCAGATCTTTCATCCAGGGAGCCATCCAGTGGTCTAGATTTAGGTGCTGACCAATGGTCCAGATTTTTCATCCAGGAAGCCATCTAGTGGTCCAGATTCAGGCGCTGAGCAATGGTTCAGATTTTTCATCCAGGGAGCCATCCAATGGTCCAGAATAAGGTGCCAATCAGTGGACCAGATCCTTCATCCGGAAAGCCATCCAATGGTCCAGATGAATGCGCCATCCAGTGGACCAGATCCTTCATCCAGGGAGCGATCCAATGGTCCAGAAGTGAAGGCCCTATCAAACCCAATCCAATTAGGTTTAACTAACTTAAAGGAAACATTAAACCTAATCAAATCAGGTCTAATTAAAGCCAAATGGGTTCCACCTCTTGGCTAACCCATATTAGGTCATGATCTAATCATATTAGATCAACCTAATATAAGAATCAGATTCGAATTTATTTTGAATCAGGAGCTAGGGTTTGCAACACCTGCTAGGATGTTTATCTTGCAAATATGATCTAATTCAATTAGATCCTTGATAAGTTTTCTTGTGTGTGACCCATTGGGTTCCATACTTAGCCAGCAATAGGTGTGAGTGCAAGTTGACCCAATTTCATTAGAACTCTTCTAATCGATTTAAGTCCAAACTGCAGGAATCCGAACTTAATAATTAGAATCCTTTCTAATTGGTGATCGACTTAAACTCTTTAATTCGATCAAACCTATAAGACTAGATTGATGTCTAGCAACGTGTCATGTCTACCCAAAAAATATGGAATTTGGTGAAAATACCAAAAATATCCTTCAGTGGCAAGTTACCGTGCAATTCAATCCTTGAATCAAACTTCATCCCGAATATGTATATGAGTATGAATATATGTCAAACTCAATTTCATATTCATATATTTTTCAATCTTCTAATGATAATTCGAATAATGAAACATTAGAAATTTTTTCTAATTTTCATTGTGCTTTGATCAAAGGGTTCCTAATTATCATATGATTAGAATAAATAGGATGTGATCTTCTCTTACTAGAAGTGTTTAATTTCTTGTTGACCTACTCATAACCTTCATACACAATCCACCATATCCAAAAGACCTCGTACACAACTTATTGTCATGAATGAGTGGAAACCAAAATATGGATTTATGTGCATAAGATACTATGGTGATCTCAAGTCAAAGGATCAGTTGCACAACTTCTACTAAGAGAATTATCTTTTGACATGTAAGTAAGACTTCATAAGATTTCTCTTTGTAGGTCAATTCAGTAAACTCATTCTTCTAATGAGCACCCACATCTTGGTATTAGTGTCTCCATACAAGTGATTGTGAGATCAATCACCCTCTACATCGAGCATACATAAGATGTGCCAGTCTTTTCGGTAAATATTGATCCCCGACTCAATGTACCAATGACTGAAAATATTTAAGATTAGGATTTTAGGGTTTTAGGTCTCACTAGTATGATCTCATCATAGGCTCAAAACCATTGCCCTAATCTAAAGGGTTTATCACAAATATAATCAACAGCATATGATAAAACACAATACCTTTATTCATATTTAAATATCATGTACATGATTTGAAAAATCAAAAGAAAACCATTCGCAATACATATTGCGATTGGCTTGTAGGACATCTATTCTTTCATTGGGTCCAAGTGCTAGGATTCAATCCTATTCAAAATAGGATTTGCACCCATTTCAATTTCCTCCTAATCCTAATCTAATTAGGATTTAATTGAACCATGACTCTATTGAACTCTTCAATCCTAATCCAATTAGGAGTCTTTTAATTAATTAGATTAAAATTAATTAGGACTTAAGAAAATTCTAATCTAATTAGGACTTATTAAATTTCAGCCCTAAGGTAATTAGGACTTTAGAAATCCTATTCCAAGTAGGACTCTAATTTAATTTGAAATCCTAATCCAATTAGGACTCTAAGAATCCTACTCCAAGTAGGACTTGTGATCAAGTTCAATTAATTAAATCCAATTAATTAAATTAAATTACAATCCGTTTGCAATTATTCCTTCTTCAACTCACTAACTCTTAGCGGGTTAATCAATTATCAATCAAATTGATTATTTATGATTCCTAATCACATTCAACCATCGGATCGGTTAATACCTCTAATGTGTATGACCCCATAGGTTCTATTCTGTCTGGTAGTGAGATATATTGCGATCTCTATCACAATATCATTGAAACTTCTTTCAATGGGTTGAAACAATTCGAACTCAACTCACCAAGGATCATCGACCATCAAGATGGTCCTTGTGAGTCTCACCATCCACCAGTGACACCTAGCAACATGTAGTGGCTACCCAGCAGAATGGAATAATGAACCTCTAGGTGCAGTTATCATATGATACAATCCTTCTATCATGGATCCCTACAGACCGGAGGTCATGGATAACTCGTCAAACCCCATCGTCTGTCATATGTCTAGATTTATTCGACTTGAGTTCGAGAGTGGAAAACTCTTTCTCCACTGTATATACTATCCTGGCCAAGTTTTTAGAACTAAATCTTATAAGTCACATAGGATCTCTCCTTATCTATCAAGATCGATAGATTCCATGTAAGTGCATACCCTACTCCTACAGTGAACCTACTGCAGCCAATCTACACTACAAGGACCCATATGACTAGAGACCATGTATATGTGCAGTCAAACTACAATAACCTCACTGTGAGTAGCCGAAGCACTGCAGGTCAAAGGACTAGTCACACTACTGCAACATCAAGCAAGTCACTGACGAGTGGATAGACATCCAAGTGACTTCTTGTCTTGATCACACTCAGTACCCTTATTCTCTAACAAGCACCTGCACTATCACTTCAATGTCTCTACACTGTGAACTCGAGTCTCGTCCATCCATAAGAAAAGTGATCTGTGCACTGATCTCATCGGATCGATCACCATCCTCATGATGACCCATTGATCAGTAGCATTTAGAAATTAATCACCAATGATGGCTCAAATTCTCAACTCTTGAGAATATGTATCATCATCTTATTAATTTCTTGGACGATTCATAGACACATAAACAATATGAATGAAAAGAATGCCCATTTATTATTCAATAATAATAAAGTCAAGTACAAAATAATATCCCAGAATTAATAATGTGTCAGCCAGATTGGCTTTTAGGGCATATATCTAACATTTTTCACTTGTAGCCATGCTGAAGTCCATTCGAATATTGCTTACTGTTGAAGCATATCATGATTACGAGACATTGTGATGGTGATCACAAGGTCTGTAAGCTGCAAAGGTCCATCTATAGACTAAAGCAAGTATCTCGGAGTTGGAACACTCATTTCGACGGTGTAATCAAATTATTTGATTTCATCAAGAATGAAGAGGAACCATGTGTTTATAAAAAGGTTAGTAGGAGGGCTTTTGTATTCCTCGTATAGTATGTGGATGATATCCTTCTTATTGGGAATGATGTTCCTATGCTAACTTAGGTCAAGATATGGTTGTCTAAGGAATTCTCCATGAAAGACCTTGAAAAAGTATCCTATATTTTGGAAATTAAGGTCTATAGAGATAGATCTAAGAGGATGCTTGTCTTGTCACAGAAAATGTATATAGAGAAAGTGTTGAAGAAGTTCAGCTTGAAAATCTCTAAAAGGGGATTATTACCCCTTAGGCATGGGGATAAATCTCTCCAAGAAGATGTGCCCTAACACATCTGAAGAGATTCAATAGATGAGCAAGATTCCTTATGCTTCGGCTATAGGGAGCATCATGTATGCCATGCTATGTACACGACTTGATATATGTTAGAAGTATGCCCTAGAAGCCAACGTGGTTGACGCATATTTGTAATCTGGGGCACAAATTTGTAATTTGACTCTTATTAATAAATAAGATTGGGCAATTTATTTTTCATTCATGTTTTGTATGTGTCCATGAATCATCCAAGAAATTAATAGATGATGACACATATTCTCAAAGGAGTTGAAAATTTGAGGCATGTGTCATTAGGGATTAATTTCTAAATGCTCCTGATCGATGGATCCATCACGAGGGACGGTGATCAATCTGCTAAGATTAGTGCACAAATCACTTAGTCAGATAGACGAGTCTCGAGTCCACGATGTAGAGACACTGGAGTGATTATGCAAGTACTTGTTAGAGAACAAAGTACTGAACATGACCAAAGATAGTAGTCACATGGATGTCTATCCACTCGTCAGTAACTACTAATGCTGCAGTTGTATGACTGGTCCTTTGACCTGCGATGCCTCAGCTATTCACTATGAGGTTGCTGTAGTTTGACGAGCATGTGAACTTGGGCCCTCGCCATTCGGATCCTTGTAGCGCGGATTGGCTACAGTAGGTTCATTTTGGAATAAGGTTACATCTAGATAGGATCTATCGATCTTGATAGATTAGGAGTGATCCTATGTGATTTATGAGACTGAGTTCGATAAATTTCTGGCCAGGTATTTTGAAAAAAGAGTTTTCCATATCTCGAACTGGAAGTCGTATAAATTTGACATATGACGGACGATGTGGTTTGACGAGATATCTATAACCTCCGTCATGTCGGAATCTATGATAGAGGGACTGTATCATACGCTAACTGCACTTAGAGATTCAGATATTCTATTCTGCTGGGTTGCCACCATATACTGCTAGGTGTCACTAGTAGATTGTGAGACTCGAAGGCGTTCACTTGGTGATCAGTGAACCCTGAGAGTAGAACTAAAATCGTTTCAGTCCACTGAAAGAAGTTTCAGTGATATTGAGATGGAGATCTCAATATGTCTCACTACCAGTCAGAATAGAACCTACGGGGTCATATACATAGAGAATTTAATTAGTCAAACTATCATAATTGTGATTTGGAATGACAATAGAAATCAATCATCAATATGATTGGTGATTGAATTAACCCACTAAGTGTTAGTAAGTTAATGAAAAAAGAATTAAGTGGAATTGATTGCAATTGGATTGCAATTGGGCTGATTTAATGAGCCAAATCAAATTGGGTTCGATTCAAATTGATTTGGGTTCATGATTAGGTCAATTTGATTAAACCAAGGTTTGTGCGGATTTTAAAAACCACATGTCGTTGTAGGATGAATATGACTTGTCATGTTCACACTATGCGGACTTTAAAGTTCACATGGCGTCGTAGGATGCATACTCCCAAATCAATTAATTTTTCTAATAAGATTAGGAATCCTAATGTGATTAGAAAATTAATCAATTGATTAAGTGGACACATGTCATGCATCTATGAGCACAAGGATTGGACACTTGGCATTAATCCAAGGGTGGGTTATAGTCCCATACTCCTAATAAGATTAAAAGAGGCCCTAAACCCAATCTATAAAAGGGTAGTAAGGGAGACATTATAAAAATTCTCTCCTCTTGCTCTCCACGCCTCCTCTTCTTTCTTCTTCCTTCTCCACGGCAGCAAGGGGTCTTCATCCTCCTCTTCTTCTATGGTAGCAAGACAAGGAAGATCCACGTGCAAGGTTCTCCTTCCTCTTCCTCCATCGCGAGCAAGGTTGAAGAAGAAAGGTTCTTCATCAAGGAGGTAAGTTGCAGATTTTTATTCCAACTTATGATAGTCATGAGAGGTCTTTGCAAGGAGCTAGCACTCCGGTAAGACCCATTCTCAGATGATTAGATCCTCATGTGGATACCTGTAGAGGCCGGACAATTGTGCGGCTCAAATAGGAACCTAGAATAGATCATCAGGCTACAGTGTTCTACACCTGCAGAATTTTTGAAGATGAGATCTTGAAATCTAATAACTTCTGATTTTGTTTCAGTTTTGTTGCCCAAGGTGACAAGCCAAGAGAGGGGGGGGGGGGGGTGAATTGGTTTCTCTAAATTTTTTACTATCTTAATTGAGTCAATTGATGAGTGAGTGAAGTTAAAGCAATACACAATGCAAACACACAAGAAGTATAGTGGTTCGGCGCTCTCCTAAGCACCTACATCCACTCCCCAAGCGACCCCTTGAAAATTCACTATAATCCCACGGATTACAGTTGGATTGTTTTCCGGGCTCATAATCCAAAAACCTTTACACTTTGGTTTTCCGGGATCACCAAGAACCTATGTTGGTTTTACGGGCTCACCAACGAACCTTCAAAATTGGTTTTACGGGTTCACCAACAAACCTACACCATTGATTTTACGGGCTCACCAACAAACCTTCACCGTTGGTTTTACGGGCTCACCAACAAACCTTTGTTGGGAACCCGTCCATGCCGCAGAAAATTCAAAAAAATTCAGATGGCAGCGGAATCGGCATAAGCGGGATCGACGTTTATCGCATGAACGTGTTTCAAGAAACCGTTCGTAGATAGATAAGAATTAAAATATTTAGAACCTTTAGAAGATCAGATCTTCACCTTGTGCGGGTAGATGATCACCGCAAACTGGAGATCGTGGTTTTAGGATGAAGGTTCGCTTGAAGCCGCACAAGCGTCCGGCCTCTACGGGTATCCACACGAAGCAGAGGACCAATTCAAGCTCTCTATCTCCCCGGGGTGCTAGCTCCCTTGCAGAGATTACTTTGATGGCTGATCACCTCCCTTTACTTCAACTCTTGAATGATAGAGGGAGGAGGAAGAAGATGAAGGGATCAAGGGAGAAGATCCAAAAGGCTAGATACAGCCTTTCCTTTTCCTTGTGTTGAATCCCAAACGAAGGAGGAAGAAGAAGACTATCAAGGCCCTTTTCCTTCTTGCTTGCGGCTGATCCAAGAGGAGAGAAGGGTGGCCACGAATTGGAGAGGAGGAGGGCTTCTAATGATGCCCTAGGTCAGCCGCCCACCTTCCTTTTTAAAGTCATGAAGGGCTCCTACAAGTTAGGAGCCTGATGAGAGCACAAAATTGCGATCTACACATCACTTAAATTAGTATTATTGCTAACAAATAATGATAGAAGTGTTGTATTAATATTATATTTTTGTAAGGTGCAGGTGATCGGAAATCAAGCTAAAATGCACATTGGGTCCAAAAATATGCATCACTGCAAGTGATCAGCCAACCGCTTGTGTCAACCCCAGTTACATACTAGAAGGAGGTCAAGTTCAGCTGTCCACTTCATCGCAGCTTCAATATTCTACGAGCCCAGCATGTGATCTCTCATCACGTCCGTGCAACCGCCCAGCACCCAAATCTCATCCTGCGGCCAGCATTTCGAGTCCATCTTCTCTGCTTATGATTCAGCAGGTCGACCGCGCCCCATCCTTCGATTCATTCATCCACGCGTCCAAGCTTCTCCCAGCGTGGCGATTCCACCGCGTCCCAGCGCATGTGACCAGCTCCCGTTCCAGCCTCTTCGGAGTTCCAGCCATATCAGCACCCATCCGCCACAGCCGCGTCCAGCCACATCCGCGTCCGAAGCTCACGGCATCCCGCGATTTCAGCATCGGCGAATAACTCCCATCTACGTTCACAGCACCTCCCAGCCTTCTCCCGCGATTCTCCCGCATCCACTGCTTTCGGATCCGTGTCTCATGCGATCAGCCTCCCAGCCGTCCGCGGGCACCATCCCAGCAAAGTCCAGCCGTCCACGGTTCATCTCCCATCATCCAAGGCCCTTCTACCAGCTTTCCACGCGTCCGACTGATCCTCCCACGCATCTCACGCGCTCTAGCTTTCGGATTCCACGATCAGATCTCACAATCCCTGAGTTCCGACTTCATCCCGCTTCTTCCGCCTCATCCGCGAAGCTCCCGGATCTTTCTCCCCACCAGCGCTGCTTCCGGATCCACGCGTTCATCCAGCCGTTCGAGAGCATCCGCAGCCGTCCATGTGCGTCCAAGCACCATCGATCAACGTCCGCTCCTTCCGCGTCGGCTCCGCGTTCTCAGCTCGTCTCCACCGCGTGCGAGAAAGGGGGGAGAAGGCTAGCTGCTATACCTCTCGGATGGGAATAAGAATCCCCCATTCGGTGAAACAGGGGGGCCGGCTATCCAAAGAAAGGAAAGAAGAAAGGGAAACAGGGGAGCCCCTGTTTCCGAAAAAGGAAAAAAGAAAGAAAAGGAAAGGGGGATTAATGTTTTCAATGAGTGGCTAATTTCTTAGGAAGGGTGATGGAGGAACCTTTGATGTATTGCTCTTTGAAGTAAACTCTAAACTTTTGCTTTCAATGGTTTATATTTATTGATGTGTTCTTGATTCATGCGTAGTTATTTCATAGATAGATCTTTAATGGATTATGATTATTGATATATGGATTGCTTTAGTATTTGATTCGCCGTAGACGTAGAAAGCACGACGGATGCTTAGAAATTGAGTTCATATGTTAATGAAACATATACCATGATTAGATCTATCCTACATTTAATCTTTAATCAAGAACCATAGAGTTTATTCCTTGGATGCAATATCATCAAGGGGGATTCCAGATCCCTACCATCTTTATTTTATTAAATTTTATTTATTATTCTTTGCATTTAATTTTTGAAAATCAAAACATCATTTTAATCCACAAATTTATTCAACTGAAAATTACATCTAAAAATTACGCTAATAATCTATAGATCGTTCCCTGAGGATTCGACCTCGGACTCCCGAGAATTTACTACTTGTGCGATTCTCCTGCACTTGGGAGAACAATTTTATTTTTGCAACAGAGCCCTTGACTTATTTCCAAGAGGGGGCGCCGGCCCCTTCTCTTCATGCCGCACCAATCAAGACGAGAGGGGCTCATGCCCCTCTTACTTGGTTAAAGGTGTCCTTCTCATGGTTTAGTCCTAATCTAATTAGGATTAACCAAATCATGAATCAATCGGGTTCAATCTATGCTAGTCCTAATCCAATTAGAACTTGAATGAACCATGACTCTATTGAACTCTTCAATCCTAACCCAATTAGGAGTCATGTTGATTCATTAGATTAATAATTAATTATGACTTAAGAAATCCTAATCCAATTAGGACTTGTTTAATTCTAGTCCTAATTCAATTAGGACTCTAATTTGAATTCGAAGTCCTAATCCGATTAGGACTCTAGGAATCCTATTCTAAGTAGGAATCCAATTTTAATTCAAATCTCCTAATCTAATTAGGATTGTAGGAATCCTACTCCAAGTAGGAATCCCAGTCCTACTCCAATTAGGATTTCCAGTCCTAATCCAATTAGGACTCTAGGAATCCTACTCGAAGTAGGATTCGTGTTTTAAGTCTAATTAATCAATTCCCATTTCTTCTTCAACTTATTATCAATCGAATTGATTACTCGTGATTCATAATCACTTTCCAACCATCGGATCGGTCAATACTTCTAGTGTGTGTGACCCCTTAGGTTCTACTCTGACTGGTAGTGAGATATTTTGTGATCTCTATCACAATATCATTGAAAACTCCTTTCAATGGGTCGGAACGATTCCAACTCTACTCATTAGGGTTTATCGATCATCAAGATAATCTCTATGAGTCCCACCATCCACCAGTGACACCTAGCAGCATGTAGTGGCTACCCAGCAGAATAGAATGATGAACCTCTAGGTGCAGTTATCATGTGATACAGTCCTACTATCGTGGATCCCTACAGGACGGAGGTCATGGACAACTCGTCAAACCCCATTGTCTGTCATATGTGAAGATTTATTCGACTTAAGTTCGAGAGTGGAAAACTCTTTCTCCACTGTGCATACTGCCCCGGCCGAGGTCTTACGAACTCAGTCTTATAAATCACATAGGATCTCTCCTTATCTATCAAGGTCGATAGATTCCTTATAGGTGAATACCCTACTCCTACAGTGAACCTACTACAGCCAATCTACACTGCATGGACCCATATGGCTAGAGACCATGTATGTGTGCAGTCAAACTACAATAACCTCACTGTGAGTAGCCGAAGCACCGCAGGTCAAAGGACCAGTCACACTACTGCAACATCAAGCAAGTCACTGACGAGTGGATAGACATCCAAGTGACTTCTTATATTGGTCACGCTCAGTACCCTTGTTCTCCAACAAGCACCTGCACTATTACTTCAGTGTCTCCACACCATGGACTCGAGTCTCGTCCATCCATAGGAAAAGTAATGTGTGCACTGATCTTATCGGATCGATCACCGTCCTCGTGATGATCCATCGATCAGGAGCGTTTAGAAATTAATCACTAATGATACATGGCTCAAATTCTCAACTCTTAACAATCTTCCACTTGGCTTCTAGGGCATACATCTAACAATCTTCCACTTGCACTAAAGCCAATTGGTCATATATCTTAGGCCCATCTTCTCAAGGTGGGCTTCAGTCTTTTGTTGACTTAGCTGCTTAGTGAATGGGTCTGCCACGTTGTCCGCGGAGTCTACTCTCTGCACCTCGACATACTTCTTCTCAACATAGTCGCGTATGAGGTAGAAGCGCCGCTCTATGTGCTTGGACTTCTGATGAGACCTTGGCTCCTTAGTAAGAGCTATGGCGCCATTATTATCGCAGTAGAGTGTTATGGCATCTGATGACATTACATCCAATTCTGCAATAAATTTCTTAAACCAGAAGCCTAGATGAGCAAATATAACAATTATAAGCTACAAAGAAGAGTTTAGAATATAGTTATCGCTTGATGAGACTTCTCTCTTCTTTGTCAAGATTGCTTCACTCTTCAAGGGTTGATGGAGCTCTTAATGTTCCTTAGAATCTGCTCTACCACTTTCTTTTGACTCTTTGAGTGAAGCACTTGGATGAAGAAAATTAGGGCTCTTGTTTTTCTTGTGTGAAGCTTTGATATTTTGCAAAAGGATATTTTCTCTGATGAATAGTGTCACTTTAAATAGTTTTCCTCATCCATTGGACACCTCCCATTGGTTAGATTTCAAAAACTAGCCGTTACTTACTGTTGGGAGGACAAAAAGTACTTCTGCAGAACTAGCCATTATGCTTCTGCCCGTGCTGGGGTCGACCCAAACTTTTCTGGGTCGACTCAAACCACTGTTCATCAGACTTAGGGTCGACTCAACTTTCACTGGGGTGGACCCAACTTTCACTGGGGTCGACTCCTGCTTCATTGGGGTCGACCCTCTCAGGAAACACAGAATCTTACATTTTAGCTGTTTTTCACCGGGGTCGACTCAACACTTTTTGGGTCGACTCAAGGTACAGTGGGGTCAACTCAAGTTTCATTGGGGTCGACCCTCTCAGAAATTCCAGAGAGACAGTATTGAACGACACAGCCTTGGGGTCGACTCATGTTCAGTTGGGGTCGACTCTATTGGGGTCGACTCAAGCATTCCTGGGGTCGACTCAATCTGGGGTCGACTCAAGAAAGGTTGGGGTCGGCCCTCTTAGTAAATTCCAGAGACTTGTTTTCTTGAGGCTTGAAGATGGGGTCGACTCAAGCAAGCTTGGGGTCGACTCAACTACTGTTCATCCGTGCCATTTTTGCAGAAGTGTGCCTGATGGTTCCATGATGTGCCGGGGTCGACTCCACCAATCTTGGGGTCGACTCATTCCACACTTTGCTGCAACTTAAGAATTCATCCATACAATCAATGAAATATACTTCAAGCAATTTTGAATGTATGCCGTGGTAGTGCTACATACTCTTAACAATGAAAATTACTATTGTCCCCTTAAGAGTACGTTTCACTTGAAATTTTGTCGAATTAGAATTTAGAATTTACTATCCCTTTTCTATCGTAAATTTTATCTCATTAATTAATCATTGAAATATATCTTGATCTCATTCTTCTATTGTACGAGAGTGACGAACTCAGTAATAATGTATCATGTTAACTTGTAGTATTTAATTAGATATTCCCTCAATGGTTGTGTTAATCATCAAAATACTACTATCATCCTCAAGTTTTATAAATCTTAATCAACCCTCCTCAAATCTTAATCTTCCTTCCTAATGAGTTCAAAGATCTTCTAGATTTGGATCTAGAAATTTTTTTGAATTCTACGATCCGAGGTATGTTCATACGATGAACAACGTTCCGTTCGAATTTCGCTGCAAACGTCGCATCGAACGGGGCGTAACTCAGCAGTGGTATCAGAGCCATGGTTCTAGAGAGCATGATTAGGAGTTAAGGATTGATTACCATATTTTTAATCTGATTTTTAAAGGAATTATGCTTGCTGGATTTTCTGCTTGCTGAAATTTCAGGTTGCTGAAATTTTCAGCATGCAAATTTTTATTTGCTATGATTTTGCAAATTATTTTAGAATTACAAATAGATTATAATATTTTAAATCAAGTAATGCATGATCTGAAATCCAGAGAATAGCATAATAGGTTTAAAGTTTCAGATCTGAAAATATACATGAGATGCATGTGGTAATCATAATGTTCATACTTGTTTAAGGTTATGTTTAAAACAATGTATGCATGAGATGTATGTATTAGTTAAACAAAAATTTATTTGCATGAGATATAAATAAAATTCTTAAATAACAGGATATTTACATAAGATGTAAACTGAAACAATTATGTCATTTACATAAGACGTAATCACATAATATATAAAAAGATTTCAAAATTACATAGGATGTAAACTTGAACCAATATGACATTTACATAATATGTAAATCGAATGACATATGGTATGGAGTAGATTGTTACATTAGATGTAAATCCCAGAGACCTAAACCCCCCCTAAATCAATCGAAAGTGAACGATATATTGAGCTAGCCATATTTGATTAATTGATCTAATTGGTGTCTAGGAAAGCTCAAAGGTGGTTACTTAATTAGGACCTTACTCTCTGAGTAAGGGAGCCTCCCACCTGCTTACCTGGCTAATTGATCGATTACCTCCTATGAAAAGCTCAAAGTTGGAATCACTAAGATCTGATTACCCAATATTAAGGCGATTGGTCTTCCACCGTAGTAGAGTTGTTAAGATCTTTCCGACGTTGATTAGTCTCGGCTAGATACAGTGGGCTAGTTGCATCGAGGGATTGGACCTCTCTATTAACATGAGATGTTGTGAGGTAAAGGTGGGGTTGAGCTCCAATAACTGCTAGGTGAGGACCCAATCACAGCTTTATTTTCATGGAATATACTGTTGGGATTTGTATCCTAAATATCAATTGTCAGCATATTGATGATTGAATTTTGTAAATGAATTGACAAATTAATAAAGTGTTATTTGGTATTATTCATCATTTCATCTTCAAATGAACTCTTATATGATGAAGTCCTTAGGACTTATGTTATGATTAAAGGAGAATTTATCTTTGAGTCCTTAAACTTGTTCGTGACTAAATGATATGTTGTTACTAGGACGACAGCATTATCGAGATTAGGTCGTTGTGTGACATATACGTTGGTTGTCCTCTTAACTAAAGAGTGTGGAGACACTGGTATGCCACACAGGTGAAGTGTAGGAGTACATTTCACTGAACGTGACCAATTCCAGAATGCTCTCTACTGTCGAGAGATGTTCCGAGTGGATATGGGCATAAGTTTGGCCCTCTGACCTGAGACTGCAACCTATGACTAGCTAGCAACTCACTGTACTTTGGTACCGGACTACCTGAATTTCTAGTTCAGTGACGGAAGGTCACTGGGTGCAGTCAAGTACTTGCGTAGTCAGTTATGAGTCAAGATGGAATTAATCCCTCCTGAAAATAGGAGATAATGTCTTGTGATTAATTTAGCAAAACCTTGGCCAGGATAATCTTAGTGAGTGTTAGAAACCCCGCCCATGCCGCAGAAAATTAAAAAAATTCAGATGTAGCAGAAGAGGCAATGCACGGGATCGACGTTCATCGCAATGAACGTCGTTCAAAACCGTTCGTAGATAGATAAGGATTAAAAAAAACTTTTAGAACCTTTAGGAAGATCAGATCTTCACCTTGTGCGGGTAGATGATCACCGCAAACTGATGATCGTGGTTTTTGGATGAAGGTTCGCTTGAAGCCGTTCAAGTGCCGGCCTCTACGGGTATCCACACGAAGCAAGAACCGATCAAGCTTCTTTGTCCCCCTGGGGTGCTAGCTCCCTTGTAGAGACAACTTTTAATGGCTGATCTCCTCTCTTTCTTTCAACTCTTGATGTGCTTGAGAGGAGGAAGAAGAAGGGATGAAGAATAGTAAAGGAACAAAACCCTGCAGCCTTCTTTTTTTCCTTGCGTTGGAAGGAGGAAGGGAGGATGAAGAGGCCACCTTTCTTTTTCTTCCTTTGCTTGCGGCTGAACCAAGGAAAGGGGAGGAGGGGGGCCACGAATTGGACAGGGAGAGGGCTTCAATGATGCCCTAGGTCAGCCCCCACGCCTCCTCTTAATAGCATGTGGAGCTCCTACTTTGTAGGAGCTCCTTGATAAACTTCCCAAGAGGGGCGCTGGCCCCTCTTCTTTGCCGCACCAGCAAGGAAAAGGAGGAGGGGCATGTGCCCCTCCTTCATGGTTAACCTAATCCTCCTTTAAGGAGGATTAGGAAGGTCACCATGGTTAGGTCCTAATCTAATTAGGCTTGGACCAAGGTGTGAACCAATTTGGGTTTAATCTAGGTAAGTCCTAATCCAATTAGAACTTAATGAACCATGACTCAGTTGAACCCTTCAATCCTAATCCAATTAGGGAGTTTGTTGATTCATTAATTAATAATTAATTAGGACTTAAGAAATCCTAATCCAATTAGGACTTATTTATTTTTGGTCCTAATCCAATTAGGACTCTGATAGGATTCCCAGTCCTAATCCAATTAAGACTCTAGAAATCCTACTCTAAGTAGGAATCCTAGTCCTACTCCAATAAGATTTCCAGTCCTAATCAATTAGGACTCTAGAAATCCTATTCCAAGTAAGAATCCCAGTCCTACTCCAAATAGGATTCCCAGTCCTAATCCAATTAGGACTCTAGGAATCCTATTCCAAGTAGGAATCGTATTTAAGTCCAATTAATTAATTCTTTGTTCCTTCTTCAACTGTTTATCAATCGATTGATTATTGTGATTCCTAATCACGATTCAACCATCGGATCGGTCAGTGCTTCTAATATGTGTGACCTCATAGGTTCTATTCTGACTGGTATGAGATATAATGTGATCTCTATCACAATATCATTGAAACTCTTTCAATGAGTTGGAACGATTCAACTCACTCATCCGGGTTTATCGATCATCAAGATAATCCTATGAGTCCCACCATCCACCAGTGAACCTAGCAGCATGTAGTGGCTACCCAGCAGAATAGAATGATGAACCTCTAGGTGCAGTTATCATGTGATATAGTCTTCTATCGGGATCCCTACAAGGCGGAGGTCATGGATAACTCGTCAACTCCTTCGTCTGTTATATGTCAAGATTTATTCGACTTAAGTTCGAGAGTGAAGAATCTTTCTCCACTGTGCATCTGCCCCGCCGAGGTCTTACGAACTCAGTCTTATAAATCACATAGGATCTCTCCTTATCTATCAAGGTCGATAGATTCCTTATAGGTGCATACCCTTACTCCTACAGTGAACCTACTGCAGCCAATCTACACTGCATGGACCCATATGGCTAGAGACCATGTTATGTGGCAGTCAACTACAATAACCTCACTGTGAGTAGCCGAAGCAAGCAGGTCAAAGGACCAGTCACACTACTGCACATCAGCAAGTCACTGACGAGTGGATAGACATCCAAGTGACTTCTTGTCTTGGTCACTTCTCGGTACTCTTGTTCTTAACAAGCACCTGCACTATTACTTCCAGTGTCGCCACACGTGGACTGAGTCTCTTCCATCCTAAGGAAAGCAATGTGTGCACTGATCGGATCGATCACCGTCCTTGTGATGATCCATTGATCAGGAGATTCAGAATTAATCAATGATGCATGGCTCAAATTCTTAACTCTTAAGATACGCATTCATCTTATTAATTCTTGGACGATTCATAGACACATAAACAATATGAATAAAAAGATGCCTTTTATTTATTCAATAATAATAGTCAAGATACAAATTATTCCTAGAATTAAAATGTGTCAGCCAGATTGGCTTCTAGTGGCATACATCTAACAATCTCCACTTGCACTAAAGCCAATCAGTCATATGTCTTAGTCCCATCTTCTCAAGGTGGGCTTCAGTCTTTGCTGACTTAGCTGCTTAGTGAATGGGGTCTGCCACGTTGTCCGCGGATCTACTCTCTGCACCTCGATACTTCTTCTCAACATAGTCGCGTATGAGGTGGAAGCGCCGCTCTATATGCTTGGACTTCTGATGAGACCTTGGCTCCTTAGCAAGAGCTATGGCGCCATTATTATCGCAGTAGAGTGTTATGGCATCTGATGTCATCACGTCCAACTCTGCAATGAATTTCTTGAACCAGAAGCCTTTTTAGCAGCTTCAGAGGCGGCGATGTATTCAGCTTCCATAGTAGAATCAGCAATGATCGGTTGTTTAGAACTTTCCAATTCACCGTACCACCATTGCACAAGAACACATATCCAGATGTTGACTTCCTATCATCGACATCAGTCATGAAGTCTGAATCTGTGTACCCTTCTACCTTTAACTCTGATGATCCTCCAAAGACCAAGAATAAATCTTTAGTTCTTCTCAAGTACTTAAGAATATTCTTCACAGCTGTCCAGTGTTCTTCACCTGGATTCGACTGATATCTGCTTGTGACACTCACAGCAAGGGCTATATCAGGTCGTGTACATAGCATGGCATACATGAGGCTCCCTATTGCTGATGCATAGGGATCTTGCTCATGCGTTGAATCTCTTCAGATGTGTTGGGGCACATCTTCTTGGAGAGATGAATTCCATGCCTTAGGGGTAAGAGACCCCTTTTAGAGTTTTCCATGCTGAACCTTTTCAGCACTTCCTCTATGTACATCTTCTGTGATAGGCCAAGCATCCTTTTAGATCTATCTCTATAGACCTTTATTCCCAAAATATAGGATGCTTCCCAAGGTCTTTCATGGAGAACTCTTTTGACAACCAGACCTTGACCGAGGTTAGCATGGGAATATCATTCCTATCAGGAGGATGTCGTCCACGTAC
Organism: Phoenix dactylifera; assembly: GCF_009389715.1. Taxonomy (NCBI): domain Eukaryota; kingdom Viridiplantae; phylum Streptophyta; class Magnoliopsida; order Arecales; family Arecaceae; genus Phoenix; species Phoenix dactylifera. The sequence continues at coordinate 85,137 of NW_024068111.1, read as the reverse complement.
AGTACGAGAAATACGACAGCACTCCACTAACCTTTTTGTAAACACACGGTTCCTCTTCGTTTTTGATGAAATCAAACGTTTTGATTGCGTCATCGAAACGAGTGTTCCAACTCCGAGATGCTTGCTTTAGTCCATAGATGGACCTTTGCAGCTTGCAGACCTTGTGATCTCCATCACTGGAAGTGAAACCCAAAGGCTGTTCCATATAGATATCTTCATCAAGATATCCATTCAGAAAGCAGTTTTCACATCCATCTGCCAGATTTCATAATCATGAAATGCTGCAATGGCAAGCAATGTTCGGATGGATTTTCAGCATGGCTACAGGTGAAAAGGTCTCCTGATAGTCAATGCCTTCGCGTTGACTATACCCTTTCGCCACTAGCCTTGCTTTATAGGTCTCTACCTTTCCATCCGAACCTATCTTCCTTTTGTAGATCCATTTGCATCCAATAGGTACAATACCTTCTGGTGGATCTACTAAGGTCCAGACTTGGTTGGAATGCATGGAGTCTAACTCTGACTTCATAGCTTCCAACCATTTCTCGGAATCGATATCAGATATCGCCTCGTTGTAGGTTTTGGGATCCTGTATGTGATCCCTATCTCCCACTAGGAACATTTCCTCGGTATCCTCTTCTAGTATACCTAAGTATCTATCGGGAGGATGGGAGACCCTACTAGATCTGCGAGGTGGTTGAGGGACATCGTGTACTGGCTCTGTATGAATGGGTTCGATAGGATCCATGACTCGTTGCTTTTCAGAGACTTTCTCTTCAAGCTCAATTTTCCTCCCACTGCCTCTATCAAGGATAAACTGGTTTTCCAAGAAGATGGCGTGACGGCTCACAAACACATTGTGATCCTCTGAGACGTAAAAATTGTATCCTAATGACTCTTTAGGATATCCTATAAAACGAGCACTTATGGTCCTAGCCTCTAGTTTGTCCGCCTGTAGTCTTTTGACGTGGGCCGGACATCCCCAAATCTTGAGATGACCAAGACTTGGTTTCTTACCATGCCATATCTCATACGGTGTGGTAGGAACGGATTTAGAGGGAACTCTATTCTGTAGATATGCTGCGGTAAGTAAGGCATCTCCCTAAAGAATATTGGTAGATCAGTGAAGCTCATCATGGACCGGACCATATCCAATAGAATCCGATTTCTCCTATCTGACACCCCGTTGAGTTGAGTGTACCCGGAGGTGTTCCACCGTGAGACTATGCCATTTTCCTTGAGATAGTTCCGGAATTCCCCACTAAGGTATTCTCCTCCTCGATCTGATCGAAGAGCCTTAAGAGGTTTTTCCCAGTTTGTTTTTTCTACTTCATTTCTGAACTCTTTGAACTTTTCAAAAGATTCAGACTTGTGTCTCTAAGATACACATACCCATACCGTGAATAATCATCGGTAAAGGTAATGAAGTACGAATAACATCCCCTGGCTTGCACATCGAATGGGCCACACACATCTGTGTGTACCAGGGTAAGTATTTCAGTGGTCCTCTTCCCATGTCTTACAAAGGGCAATCTAGCCATTTTTTCTGAAGACAGGACTCGCAAACTGGATATGACTCGGAAGTCAATGAGCCGAGAAGCCCATCTTTATCCATTTTGTTCATTCTGTCCTCTCCAATATGGCCAAGCCTGAGGTGCCACAAATATTTTAGGTTTATCTCATCCCTGGATCTCTTGGATCCTTTGGCACTCACTTCTTGCTCAGACACATTTACAGATATATCCATATGTAAATGATAGAGACTGTCAATCATAAAACCACGTGCGACTTTTTATTTCTGAAATAAATAGAACAACAGTCTTTGTCAAATGTAAAAACATGACCTTCCTGTGCTAGACATGAAACAGAAATTAAATTTCTGCTAGCAGCAGGTACATAATAGCAGTCTCTAAGTAATAAACTAAAACCAGACGGTAGTCGCAGATGGTAGGTGCCCACAACCACAGCAGCAACTTTTGCCCTGTTGCCAACCCGAAGGGTTACCGCACCTTCCGCCAGCCTTCTACTTTCCTTTAGACCCTGCATGGTAGTGCACAAATGAGCACTAGAACCAGAATCTATAACCCAACTAGAAGTAGAAGAAACCGTTAGATTAGTTTCAATTATGAGCAAGTCTATACCTTCTGAAGGTGTGTCACCTTTCTTGTTTGATCGGTTATTTCAATTTCAAAATAAACCACGCAATAGCACGTATCCTGTAGGATAGTGATTACGGGTATCGGTCCACAGGGATTGAAGAATAAGCTATTTTTCTTTTAAAAATAAATCAAGAAGAAGGATTTGCTAACTTGATTTAACTAATTAATCTATGAGTACGAATTGAAATTTATCAAAGTAAATAGATCTAGGATTTGGAATCCACCGCGTAGCATTGCATTAGGGACTGTGTTCTTAATTTTTATCTTTTGGAGAGGCATGCAAATTGGCTACAAGCCTTTTAAAATAAAAGTATAAAGAGTTTTAAGAAAATCCATCTTCGGTATAGCAAGAAGTGTCTACCTAATTATGCTAATCTAGGGTGCAGTACACCTCATCTTCCTAGGCGTGGATCATCTTAGACTACTTTAGCAAACATGAATAATAAATAGCATGCTCAAAGTTTAAACATCATAAAAGAATTTTTCATTGATAATAAGAATTTAAACCAAGCTCCAAAATAATAAAGAAAATAAGAAAATAATGCCCTGTAACATTGCTAGGGCTTCATCCAGTCCTAGACTAGACGTTTAGCCGAGCATGGCTTCCGGACGACCTCCCATCTTTAAATGAAAGCCTTCACCTCCCATCATTCCCAAAATATCACAAAATATTCTCTTTCCCCCCCCTTCTCTCTCTTTTTTTTTTATTTCTTTTCTCTGTGGTTCGACTCTCTTCTTCTCTTCCGAAACAGGTCTCCTCCGTTTTTCCTCCACCGAGCTCCTTTTATATCTTCAAGAGCACCCCGTATCAAATCCCTCTTTCTCCTGTTTGGCGTCGGAATCAAAGGGGAAGGAGCTGGACGTGGCAGGTATGCCTTGCAGAGGCTGGCACGCAGAGGAGATCTTGGACACGGCTGGGCGCATTGGGTGCTGGGAACCCTGAAAATGGAAGGAGCTGTGATCGTATCCTGGAATGGCTGTGGCTGCAAATGGATTGGAAGAAGCTGGGTTGAATGCGGTTGAGATCCATGGATGCTGGGAAGATTGCACCGCGGGAGGAGATCAAATCCGGAGAAAGAAATCTGGGAGGACGAGGGTGATCACGGGATGCTCTGTGCGGTTGAATGGGAGGAATCCGGGACGATTTGCTTCGGTGTGCTGGGAAGGAAAGAAGTCACCGGCTGGCTGCTTTGGGAAGAAGATCTCCCCATTTCAGTGCTGGGAAGGAGAATGGAAAGAGAGGATTTGGGAGATGATCTGTGAGCCCGAGATGGCTGGAAGTTGGGCAGAAGCGGGGGAGATTGCATCGCGGATGGGAGGAATCCGTGGAGCAGGGGATACGGGAGAATGTGGAGGATATCTTGGATGGCTTGGATGCTTGGAGGAAATCTAGGAAGGAAGGAATGGAAATCGGGTCATGCATGCGGTGGTCATTCGGCTTGTTCTGAAACAGGGGAGGAGAAGATAAAAGAAATTGACATGGAAGATGAATACGGGAATGAGTAGGATATGTGAATTTTTTTATTATTTATATTTCTTCTTCCTTTTTAGAAAAGTGGTTGGGTCCATTCGGGTAGGTTGGAAGGGCTTTGAATCTAAAATAAAGGAAGTTTGGACACGTGGAGAAAATGGGAGAGGCCTCTATTTTGCTAGGTTGGGAAGCTTGATGCACACGGGGAAATATGACATGGACAAAAGAATGAATAGCTTCATGCACATGTGGGAGAAAGTAGTCCACACATGAAACAGATTGGGACTAGTTTGTGAATGGGGTGACTCGACCTGCACACACATTAGACTAAATCAATATAGAAAATTAAACCAAACTTGAATTACCTCTAATAATTTATTAAAATGAAATGAGAGGGGAAACACATTTTCTTCTGTTAATATTTAAAATATGTGCATAACAATAATAATAAGTGCTATGTAAAATAGATAAATTTGTACATTATTTAGCACTTATCACACCCCCAAACCTACATTTTGCTAGTCCTCCAGCAAAATAAAATTAGAAAAGAAGAAACTCTAACTCACTTTCGCAGGCATCGCGATTGCATTTACCATATGCAACAAGGCTTTAAACCCCTAGGTTACCCTAGTGGACGAGTTATAGTCTCGTGAGGGTTTTCAGTGAAGATACCCACAAACTTCAATATTAAAATAAATCATTATTGTTATGATTGTTTTTTTATTATTTTTATTCTTTTTTTTATATTTATTTTTTTATCGATTGATCTATGAAGTGAAAATCAAATTCCAAATGCATACTAGTAAAGAATTTCAAAAACTCTTTTTTTTATTATTATTAAAATCTAATTTAAGATACAAAAATGATAAGAATTTCAAAACACACACGGTTTTATTTACTAAGTCAGCCCAAATCCTAGGTCAAAATGTAATTCAAGTTGAGGTCATTAAGTTTTCGTTAGGGAGTTGTAAGACTCATTTATACTGGAGTGCTCGGTGAAATCTGGACCGTTCACAAGCTAAGGATTTGGATCTCCAAAATATTGCTAATACTAGTAGTTTCCAAGGATTGGTCGAAAGAACTTGCTCACTGATTCAAAATCATCTTATCTGCAGGATTTTGAGAGTTGTAGATGTTTACTTTAGTACCTCACGGGCTTTATCTGTAATATTCCAGTTTACTCGACTTTTTACAACGACGGCTTTCACACTATTGTCTTTTTCAGGGTCAATATAGAGTTTTTTTTTAATAATAAAGACATATAAATTGTGCACTTTTACTCTTGTGGTGATTTCTCCGTGTAACGAGCAATCAGTCGACAACTCTTACACCAGTTGGCACAAGGTGTCAGGCATCAAGACTCCCCTACGGACTTATGCTCGGAGTTCTCATCATAAGCCCACTTGACCTTTGACAATAGGTAGCCCTTTTCGATGTTCCTGACTAAATCCATTATTATTGATGATATATTTTTTTTTTTTAGATTAGATAAGTATGATTCATCAGGGTCCAAGGTTGCTACTATACTATCAACATAATGTCGAGCCTAGATCTTAGAAGTGTCGGCCAGTGTGTAGTGAAATTTCGAAGTATTAATTAGCTTACAACTCCCTAAGAGAGACTTAATGAAAAGAACTTAAATTTGTATTACTTCCGACTAGTCATTGGGCTTTTTAGATTTTATATACCTTGTGTATTTATCATTCTCGCATCAAATGTATAGAAATTAGGTTTTTAAAAACAAAAACCTTTTTTTATTTAAATTTTTTATTATTATTTTCTAAATGAAAATGAACACATTTTTTATTTTTTTATTTTTTTTAATTGTAAAAATGAACACAATTTTTATTAAAAGATATTTTTATATTTTTATTTTTATTATTTCTTTTGATAAACCTGACATTATGAAGTGAAAACGAATGCAAGAGATGCAAATAAAACATAAAATGAAAAAAATACTTAAAAATACCCCCAAACCTAAACCTAACATTGTCCTCAATGTTAGAGAAATTTAAGAGAATTGGGTTGCCTCCCAACAAGCGCTAAGTTTATTGCCTTCAGCCAGACACAGTGCATCCTTAATTATTTTGATAAACAGGGTTTGTCAAATTAAGGGATTCGATCAATTGCCCATCGGTAACACAGTCCACATAAGGTTTTAACCTTTCGCCATTGACTTTTAAAACAGGTCCACCATTGAGGTGTTGGATCTCTACTGCACCATAAGGAGAAACATTTTTCACTACGAATGGTCCATCCCACCTAGAGCGAAGTTTACCCGGGAAGAGTCGCAACTTGGAATTGAATAGCCAAACTTTTTGACCAAGTTCGAAGGACTTACGGTTAATGTTTTTATCATGAAAAGCCTTAGTCCTCGCTTTATAAATTTTACCATTTTCATAGGCCTCATTGCGCAACTCTTCAAGTTCACTTAGTTGGAGTTTTCGGTTAGGACCAGCAGCTGCCATGTCTAAGTTAAACTTTTTGATAGCCCAGAAAGCTCTATGTTCAAGTTCTACCGGTAAGTGACAAGCTTTTCCAAAAACTAATCGGTAGGAAGACATGCCAATAGGAGTTTTGTAGGCAGTACGATAGGCCCAGAGTGCATCATTTATCCTTTGAGACCAATCTTTCCCATCGAGACGTACCGTTTTTTCTAAGATGTGTTTTAACTCCCTATTGGATACCTTGACTTGTCCACTCGTTTGGGGATGGTATGGGGTAGCAACTTTGTGGGTGATGTTATATTTGCGAGTCAAAGCCTCGAAAGACCGGTTGCAAAAATGAGATCCCCCATCACTGATGATGGCTCGGGGTGTGCCAAAACGACAAAAGATGTTTTCATGTAAAAATTTAATCACAACCTTGTGGTCATTAGTTTTAGTGGCGACAGCTTCTACCCATTTTGAAACATAATCAACCCCTACAAGAATATATTCGAAACCAAAGGATGGTGGAAAAGGGCCCATAAAGTCAATACCCCATACATCAAAGATTTCTACAATTAAAATAGAATTGAGAGGCATCATATCTCTACGGGAGATGGTACCCATCCGTTGGCACCGTTCACAAGTTTGGAAAAAGTTATGGGCATCTTTGAAAAATGTGGGCTAATAAAATCCACTCTGTAAAACTTTTGCTGCAGTTTTTCTACCCCCAAAATGTCCCCCATAAGCTTGTGAATGGCAGAATGAAAGAATACTTTGAAATTCGCATTTGGAGACACATCGACAGATTACTTGATCGGGACAATACTTGAATAGATCGGGATCATCCCAATAATAGAACTTTACTTGTGAAAAGAATCGGTTCTTGTCTTGAGTTGACCAATCATCAGGAATTCGTCCTATGGCAAAGTAATTTACTATGTTTGCAAACCATGGCATTTTCATTCCTTGTACCCCAAATAATTGTTCATCTGGGAAAGCATCATGTAAGGGTGAGGTATTCTTAGAGGGCTCAAGAAGAATTCTAGATAAGTGGTCTGCTACGACATTTGCAGTTCCTTTCTTGTCCCGAATTTCTAGGTCAAATTCTTGTAGTAAAAGAATCCATCGAATCAGACGGGGTTTGGTGTCCTTCTTTGCAAGAAGGTGTCGAAGGGCAGCATGATCAGTGAATATGGTAACCTTGGATCCTAATAGGTAAGATCGAAACTTGTCTAGCGCGAATACTACAGCTAGCAATTCTTTCTCAGTGGTGGTATAGTTCAATTATGCATCTGAGAGTGCTTTACTAGCATAGTAGATGACATGAGGTACTTTATCTAGCCGTTGTCCTAAAACTGTCTTAATTGCATAGTCGGATGCGTCACACATTAATTCAAATGGAAGGGTCCAATTAGGGGGCCGTATGATAGGTGCAGTGGTCAATTTCGAGCGAAGATTTTCAAATGCCTCCTCGCATGCTTTATCAAAGACAAAGTGAGTGTCCTTGGCCAGAAGATTGCACAAGGGTTTGGAAATCTTACTGAAGTCCTGAATGAAGCGACGGTAGAAACTGTTGGGAACCCGCCCATGCCGCTGATATTTCAAAAATTTTCAGATGGCAGCGGAATCGGCATGCACGGGTTCGACGTTCATCGCATGAACGCTTGTTTCGAGACCTTTCGTAATTAGGTAAGAATTAAAACTTTTAAACTAATAGGAAGATCAAATCTTCACCTTGCGCGGGTAGATGATCACCGCGAATCTGAATTCGTGGTTTTGGAAGAGGGTTCGTTTGAAGCCGTTCAAACGTCCGGCCTCTACGGGTATCCACACGAAGTAGAGAACCGATCAAAGCTTTCTTGTCTTCCCGGGGTGCTAGCTCCCTTGCAAAGACTCCTTTGATGGCTGATCTCTTCTCTTTCTTTCAACTCTTGAAAGTGCTTGAGAGGAGGAAGAAGAAGAAGGAACTCAAGGAAGAAGAACACAGCTTCTGCAGCCTTCTTTCTTTTCCCTGCGTTGGAAGAAGGATTGGAGGAAGAGGAGAGCCAACGCTTGGACTTTGCTCCCTTTGCTTGCGGCTGAACCAAGAGAGGAGGGGGCTGGCGGCAGCAAGAGGAGGAGAGAGCTCTAGCTAGGGCGCCGGCCTCATGCCTCCTTATAAAGCCATCTAGGGCTCCTACAATTAGGAGCCCTAGACATATTCCTAAGAGGGAAGGGGGCGCCGGCCCCTCTCTTCATGCCGCACCAAGGAGAGGAGGGGTGACCCTCCTTCTTGTGATGCCCTAATCCTCTTCCAAAGAGGATTAGGTGCCTCTCTTATGGTTTAATCCAATCAATTAGGATTAGCCAAATTGGGTTCAATCTATGCTAGTCCTAATCCAATTAGGACTTGAATGAACCATGACTCAATTGAACTCTTCAATCCTAATCCAATTAGGAGTCATGTTGATTCATTAGATTAATAATTAATTTAGACTTAAGGAATCCTAATCCAATTAGGATGTATTTAATTTTAGTCCTAATCCAATTAGGATTTCTAGGAATCCTACTCCAAGTAGGAATCCAATTTTAATTCAAAACTCCTAATCTCATTAGGATTTAGGAATCCTATTCCAAGTAGGAATCCAGTCCTACTCCAACTAGGATTCCCAGTCCTAATCCAATTAGGACTCTAGGAATCCTACCCGAAGTAGGATTTGTTTAAGTCCAATTAATTAATTCCCTTTGTTCTTCTTCAACTTCTTATCAATCAAATTGATTTCTTGTGATTCCTAATCACGATTTCAACCATCGGATCGGTCAATACTTCTAGTGTGTGTGACCCCATAGGTTCTATTCTGACTGGTAGTGAGATATATTGTGATCTCTATACTATATCATTGAAAACTCCTTTCAATGGGTTGGAACGATTCCAACTCAACTCATTAGGGTTTATCGATCAAGATAATCCTATGAGTCCCACCATCCACCAGTGACACTAGCAGCATGTAGTGGCTACCCAGCAGAATGGAATGATGAACCTCTAGGTGCAGTTAACATGTGATACAGTCCTACTATCGTGGATCCCTACAGGACGGAGGTCATGGACAACTCGTCAAACCCCATCGTCTGTCATATGTCAAGATTTATTCGACTCGAATTCGATAGTGAAAAAAACTCTTCTCCACTGTGCATACTGCCCGGCCGAGGTCTACGAACTCAGTCTTATAAATCACATAGGATCTCTCCTTATCTATCAAGGTCGATAGATTCCATATAGGTGCATACCCTACTCTACAGTGAACTTACTGCAGCCATCTACACTGCATGGACCCATATGGCTAGAGACCATGTATGTGTGCAGTCAAACTACAATAACCTCACTGTGAGTAGCCGAAGCGCCGCAGGTCAAAGGACCAGTCACACTACTGCAACATCAAGCAAGTCACTGACGAGTGGATAGACATCCAAGTGACTTCTTGTATTGGTCACGCTCAGTACCCTTATTCTCTAACAAAGCACCTGCACTATTCACTTCAGTGTCCCTACACTGTGGACTCAAGTCTCGTCCATCCAGAAGGAGAGTGATCTGTGCACTGATCGGATCGATCACTGTCCTCGTGATGATCCTTTGATCAGGAGCATTTTAGAAATTAATCACCAATGATACATGGCTCAAATTCTCAACTCTTGAGAATATGTATCATCATCTTATTAACTTCTTGGACGATTCATAGACACATAAACAATATGAATGAAAAAGATGCCTTTTATTTATTCAATAATAAACTAGTCAGTACAAAATTATGTCCCTAGAATCAACAATGTGTCAGCAAAATTGGCTTCTAGGGCATACATCTAACAATCTCCCACTTGCACTAAGCCAATTGGTCATATATCTTAGGCCCATCTTCTCAAGGTGGGCTTCAGTCTTTTGCTGACTCAGCTGCTTAGTGAAAGGGTCTGCCACGTTATCCGCGGAGTCTACTCTCTGCACCTCTACATATTTCTTCTCCACATAGTCGCGTATGAGGTGAAAGCGCCGCTCTATATTGCTTAGACTTCTGATGAGACCTTGGCTCCTTAGCAAGGGCTATGGCGCCATTGTTATCGCAGTAGAGTGTTATGGCATCTGATGCCATCACATCCAGCTCTGCAATGAATTTCTTGAACCAGAAGCCTTCCTTAGCAGCTTCAGAGGCGGCGATGTATTCGGCTTCCATAGTCGAATCAGCAATGAATCGGTTGTTTAGAACCTCTCCAATTCACCGTACCACCATTGCACAAGAACACGTATCCAGATGTTGACTTCCTGTCATCGACATCAGTCATGAAGTCTGAATCTGTGTACCCTTCTACCTTTAACTCTGATGATCCTCCAAAAACCAAGAATAAATCTTTAGTTCTTCTCAAGTACTTAAGAATATTCTTCACAGCTGTCCAGTGTTCTTCACCTGGGATTCGACTGATATCTGCTTGTGACACTCACAGCAAGAGCTATATCAGGTCGTGTACATAGCATGGCATACATTGAGGCTTCCTATTGCCGATGCATAAGGAATCTTGCTCATGCGTTGAATCTCCTCAGATGTGTTGGGGCACATCTTCTTGGAGAGATGAATTCCATGCCTTAGGGGTAAGAGACCCCTCTTGGAGTTTTCCATGCTGAACCTCTCCAGCACCCTCCTCTATGTTACATTTCTGTTGACAGGCCAAGCATCCTTTTAGATCTATCTCTATAGACCTTTATTCCCAAAATATAGGATGCTTCCCCAAGGTCTTTCATGGAGAATTCTTTTGACAACCAGACCTTGACCGAGAGGTTAGCATGGGAACATCATTCCCAATCAGGAGAATGTCATCTACGTACAGTACGAGAAAAACGACAGCACTCCCACTAACCCTTTTATAAACACATGGTTCCTCCTCGTTTTTGATGAAATCAAACGTTTTGATTGCATCATCGAAACGAGTGTTCCAACTCCGAGAGGCTTGCTTAGTCCATAGATGGATCTTTGCAGCTTGCAGACCTTGTGATCTCCATCACTGGAAGTGAAAACCCAAAAGCTGTTCCATATAGATATCTTCATCAAGATATCCATTCAGGAAAGCAGTTTTCACATCCATCTGCCAGATTTCATAATCATGAAATGCTGCAATGGCAAGCAATGTTCGGATGGATTTTAGCATGGCTACAGGTGAAAAGGTCTCCTGATAGTCAATGCCTTCGCGCTGACAATACCTTTTCGCCACAAGCCTTGCCTTATAGGGTCTCTAACCTTTCCATCCGAACCTATCTTCCTTTTGTAGATCCATTTGCATCCAATAGGTACAATACCTTCTGGTGGATCTACTAAGGTCCAGACTTGGTTGGAATGCATGGAGTCTATCTCTGACTTCATAGCTTCCAGCCATTTCTCGGAATCGATATCAGATATCGCCTCGTTGTATGTTTTGGGATCCTGTATGTGATCCCTATCTCCCACTAGGAACATTTCCTCAGTATCCTCTTCAAGTATACCTAAGTATCTATCGGGAGGATGGGAGACTCTACTAGATCTACGAGGTGGTTGAGGGACATCGTGTACTGGCTCCTTATGAATAGGTTCTATAGGATCCATGACTCGTTGCTTTTCAGAGACTTTCTCTTCAAGCTCAATTTTCCTCCCACTGCCTCTATCAAGGATAAACTGATTTTCCAAGAAGATGGCATGACGGCTCACAAACACATTGTGATCCTCTGAGACGTAAAAATTGTATCCTAATGACTCTTTAGGATATCCTATAAAACGAGCACTTATGGTCCTAGCCTCTAACTTGTCCGCCTGTAGTCGCTTGACGTGGGCCGGACATCCCCAAATCTTGAGATGACCCAGACTTGGTTTCTTACCATGCCATATCTCATACGGTGTGGTAGGAACGGATTTAGAGGGAACTCTATTCAATAAATAAATCGCTGTGAGTAAGGCATCTCCCCAAAGGAACATAGGTAAATCAGTGAAGCTCATCATGGACCTGACCATATCCAATAGGGTCCGATTTCTCCTCTCTGACACCCCGTTGAGTTGAGGTGTACCCGGAGGTGTCCATTGTGAGACTATGCCGTTTTCTTTGAGATAGTCCCGGAATTCCCCACTAAGGTATTCTCCTCCTCGATCTGATCGAAGAGCCTTAAGAGGTTTTCCAGTTTGTTTTTCTACTTCATTCTTGAACTCTTTGAACTTTTCAAAGGATTCAGACTTGTGTCTCATAAGATACACATACCCATACCGTGAATAATCATCGGTAAAGGTAATGAAGTAAGAATAACGTCCCCTGGCTGGCACATCGAATGGGCCACATACATCTGTATGTACTAGGGTAAGTATTTCAGTGGTCCTCTCCCCATGTCCTACAAAGGGTAGTCTGGCCATCTTTCCTTGAAGACAGGACTCGCAAACTGGATATGACTCGGAAGTCAATGAGCCTAAGAGCCCATCTTTATCCATTTTGTTCATTCTATCTTCTCCAATATGGCCAAGTCTGAGGTGCCACAAATATCTTTGGTTTATCTCATCTCTGGATCTTTTGGATCCTTTGGCACTCACATCTTGCTCGGTAACATTCACAGATACATCCATATGTAAATGGTAGAGACTGTCAATCATAAAACCACGTGCGACTATTTTATTTCTCAAATAAATAGAACAGCAGTCTTTGTCAAATGTAAAAACATGACCTTCCTGTGCTAGACATGAAACAGAAATCAAATTTCTGCTAGCAACAGGTACATAATAGCAGTCTCTAAGTATTAAACTAAATCCAGACGGTAGTCGCAGATGGTAGGTGCCCACAGCCACAGCAAGCAACTTTTGCCCCGTTGCCAACCCGAAGGGTTACCGCACCTTCCGCCAGCCTTCTACTTTCCTTTAGACCCTGCATGGTAGTGCACAAATGAGCACTAGAACCAGAATCTATAACCCAACTAGAAGTAGAAGAAACCGTTAGATTAGTTTCAATAATGAGCAAGTCTATACCTTCTGAAGGTGTGTCACCTTTCTTGTTCTTTAGGCTCTCGAGGTATGAAGGACAGTTTCTCTTCCAGTGGCCTTCGACATTGCAGTGGAAACATTTTCCTTTGTCGTTAGCCTTTTTCTTTTGAACTTCCTTCTTTGGCTTCTTGTCTTTCTTCTGCTTCTTTGTAGGCTTCCTTTTCTTCCAAGTTGTTGCCCAGTAGATACAACCCAAGAGGGGGGGTGAATTGGGTCTTTTAAAACTTTTAAGCTACTTCTAGCACTTTTTGATTAATTATGCTAAGTTGTATATATGCGCAGTGAAAGTTAAACTTAGCGACAGTTTGATGTATAGAATGTGACTTGATTGAGTATGCTTGCAACTAAAGAATTCGCGGATAATAGTTAAGCAAGCAATTTATCTAAGTGAGTAAGTGTGTGAGTTAGATAATGACAAAAAGCATTACAAACACAGCAAACATATAGTGGTTCGGTGCACCCCAGCACCTACATCCACTCCCCAAGACTTCTTGGGAATTTCACTATAATCCTACAGATTACAGTCGGTTGTTTTACAAGCTCACAACCCAACTTGTTGTTTTGCGAGATCACAACGAACTCGGTCGGTTTTCCCAGGCTCACCGACTAGAACCAACCCCGATTGTTTTCCCGGGCTCACAATCAAACCCTTTCACGTTGGTTTTACCCTCGGCTCACCAACAAACCTATCTCCGTTGGTTTTCCCTTCGGCTCACCAACAAACCTTACACCGTTGGTTTTCCCTTTGGCTCACCAACAAACCTTAACCCCTTGATTCAATCCCGTGATTGAATCAAGTTACAAGATAATAAAACAAAGTTTAAAACAAATCAAAGCTTCTTAAACAAGCAAATATAACAATATAAACAAACAGAGTAAAGAGAAGCCCTCAAACGAGTTTTGAAGATGGAGGAGCTCGACTTCTTCTTTACTTGACCCTCTTCTGATTTGGCACGAAGTAGAGGATCACCGAGGCAGCACACTGATGGAGAGGAAGCTTTGGGATTCACTTGGAAGCTCTTCTTCTCTCTATTTCTCTTTGGATGGCCCTTTTTGTGCTTATGGGAGATTTTCCTTGTAATCTCTTTCCTAAATGTTTTCTCCCACTTCCATGAGTTCTCCCCTAGCTCTCTTCTTGTTTTTATAGCTTTAGATGGAGTGGAAACAAGAATATAGCCGTTAGAGACAAAAATATAGCCGTTGGAACCAGTCTGCACCTCCTGACAATATTACCGTTGGGATCGGAGTCGACTCGCGCGATCAGGAGTCGACTCGGCTGTAGCGGGAGTCGACTCAAGCTTTTCCGGAGTCGACTCGGCAACTGTTCCAAATTTGAATTTTGTCCACTCGAGTCGACTCGACTATCCTGGGAGTCGACTCGAATCCCAGAGTCCGAACTCCCGATCCTCTGTCTTTTGGCTCGTCCAGTCTTGGAGTCGACTCGAACTTCCTTGGAGTCGACTCGGCTCTCAGTTTTCGAAAGTTGGTCTTCTGCCATCTTAGTGTAGTGCTGCCTTGGAGTCGACTCGAGCTGTCTGGGAGTCGACTCGAATCTCAGAGTCGGAAAACTGATCCTCTGTATTTTGGACCCGCGCTGCCTTGGAGTCGACTCGACTTGTCTTGGAGTCGACTCGCCTCTCAGAGACGAAAATACCGTCTTCTGTCTTGGGGTTGCGCTGTCTTTGGAGTCGACTCGGACTTTGTGGGAGTCGACTCGAATCTCAGTGTCCAAAAACTGCTTCTCTGAGTTTTCCCTTGTGTACCACTGAGAGTCGACTCTCGCTTTCTTTGGAGTCGACCCGACAACCATTGGAGTCGACTCGCATTCCTCAGGAGTCGACTCGAATCTCAGGGTCGAAAATCCCTCTCTGACTTTTCTGCCTTTTACACCCTGGAGTCGACTCGTTCTACTCTCGAGTTGACTCGCCAAGCATTGGAGTCGACTCGAATTCCTCAGGAGTCGACTCGAAGACTATTCTTTTAAATTTTCCTTGAATTTGCTCCTCCAATTTGAATCTTTTGAACTTGAGACTTGGGCCAATAACTTGTAGCTTTCTTCCAACTTTTCTTGAGTGCTTTTAGAGGCCTTCTTGTGTTCTTCCAACTTGCTATGTTCCTTGCAACATAAATATCTTTCTCCTTGCAACATAAACATTAGTATCTATACTTCAAGGTTTTGTGATCATCAAAATCAATCTATGAATCAATCTTTGGGTCATCAATCTCCCCCTTTTTGATGATGACAAAACTTGGAGTATATGCAATATAAAAGATATTGTTTTCTAGAAGTAATACATAGCTAAGTTGCATGAAGTAGAAAACATATATATTTGAAACATACTTCATGATACTGCTTTAGATTCAATCAGCTTAACACAATCAATTTAAGCTGATTTGTACTCAATACAAAAAGCATTATAAGCATATACTTAAATATTTCTCCCCCTTTTTGACAACATCAAAAAAAATAGGGAAACATTAAGCACAAATATTTCTTTTCCTTATTGTACTCTGATTTGAATGTTGAATTATTGCAAGAATATGAATCATATAACTCAAGGCAATAATATTGGAATCAGATTAGTGAGCACAGATCAGAGCCAATTAAGATAATTTCAGAGCAGAACACATTGAATGTGATTTCAAGAAGTTTTCTAATTTGATACCACAGATAGTTTTCTAATCAAGTGTGGGTGGAATCTCTCTTAGGTTAATTCAAGAAGTACCACAAATGATATTCAATGAAAAGCACGAATGGAAGTCTAACATCTCTTCAATAATAAGTATGAAAGCTTGTTCATTTAAGATCTTTTGCCCAATCTATTAAGTGTTTTATCAACAGGAGAGCAATTTAATTAATTTTCAGAGTAACAGGTCAAAACCTATATATGTAAAAGACACATCATCATGTTGGATCATTAAGTCTTAATAACTTCAAAGTTCTTTAATGATAATAAGATCATTGGGGCACAAACACCAAAATATGAAATCATGCAACATGATTTCTTTAGAGACTTTCTTTTATCTCTGTAGAAAGTAAGCACAATTTGATACATAACTATATGAATTGGCACACAATTTAAGTTCTAAAGTTCAAGTCAATTACACGTTATTCTCCCCCTTTTTCATTAAGTTAGAGGCTCTCAAGATTTGTAATTTGGTTCATGAGTGATGCATAAGATATACTAACCAAATAACACGCCTCAAGGTGTATCATAAAGATTTTCAGATTTAAATTTCAGATGATACATATTGGAGAGTATTAGGATCACTTTCATTTAGTATTCTTTCCCTCTCCTATAGATTCATGTAATTAAGTTCCATAAGACCTCTCCTTCTGAAATTTTCTTTCTCCCCCTCAATTGATCATTCCCTTTAAGAGTTTAGAATCCTAAGATAATGTTCAACAAAATTGTCAATCTCAAAAATATATTTTCTATAAGTTTCAGCTTATTTTCATAAGACTCAAGGTTTGAGATAAGACAACCTTTATAGAACTCATCTCAAGGTAATTAAAGCATGTCTTGCAATACAAGGAGGTTCATCAAAATCAATCCATAAAGTTCAAAGCATGCATCAAAATAAAGTGTCTTTGGGATAGGATACTGAATATCTAAAGCTCCCCCTCAAAAGATGCATTCTTCTTTAATCATTTTAAATTGTTGAATTTCAGATTATAGTGATAAACGTGAATAACACTGAAATTCTATGACATCGAGAATGTAGAGTAATCTAGTATTATTCAAAATTTGTAGCAATTACTCTTTCTAATCCTTTAAGAACAAGGTATGCTTCCTCTTCAACTTTGAGAAAATGTACTGAAATATTAATCAAAAATGATTCATTTGAAGCTCAGTTTCTTTCAAAACCATTTACATTTTCTTTCTTTTAGACTCATTTGAGTGAGGTGAAATATTTCTAGGCTTTAAGATCATTCACTATATTAATGGAAGTCTTTTATAATGTAGGAGGGAAAAACATATAGATGATCATTGAGGTATATATTTTATAAACTTCAATTTCTTAATCACAGTTTTTCAGCTATGTACACATGAAGCTCAATAAAATTTTAAATATTAAAATAAAGTCATATATTTAAAAATATTTGCTTGTAATCAAGATCATTGAAAGACACACCATTTAGACCAATATGAGTACACTTTGAAGATAAGAAATGATATGTTTCGGAAGTGTATCGGAGCGATCAAAATAAATTCTGTTTTTCTTACATTAACATTTTATTTAGTAATCATATGGAGTTTAAACTTTTATACAAAATCATATTCTGAATTTCATAAAGATTTTCAATAGAGGCTTTTTAAGTCATAGTTTGAGATATGTATCTTTCACATTGTGGCTCATCTTAAATTATTACAAAATAAGGATATTTTAACAAGTATTAGAACATTATGTATCAAAGTTAGGCAATTAGAAAGATAGATCAAAATCAATTTATTTTTCCTAAATAGAGATACTCTTCTCTTCTCCTTTCTACAATTTTATTCGACTTTCAGATTTTAGAGATGATTATGAATGACAAATCTGAAATTTCTTTTCAATAGAACCAAACAAAAGATGTTATGTAGCAATTCAAACATTCAAACAAATTGTCCAAGGATGAAGCATTACAAAACATTGAGAATCAATAAATCAAGACATCATACCATATGCAAAATATACCATGTGTTAAGTCATGCATTAAAATACTAAGTACAAGAATGTCAAGGATCAAAATCAATTCTTTTCAAATAAACTCCCCCTATTTATATATAATCTTGCACTGAGTTCATCCTTAAAGTATGTTTTCAAGTGTTTAAAAAATTGACTTGATTCTTCTTATATACTTTTATTAACTTTGTCTTTCATTTTTACTTTCTTATGCTCTATACTCTATTTGCTCCCTATCCGGTGGAGTTGGGAAGGGGCACGAGGTACTACCACTAGCCTCCCTCTTGTGCCGTCCCTAATATGCCCTACACCGAATAGTTGGGTCAAATAGTGCCGGGTACTACCACTAGCCTCCCCATTGGCACCATCCCTATGATGAGCAATATAGAAAGGTTAAAATATTCACTCCAAACTCTCCCTGTTTGAGTGTAATTAATTATAGATTTTATCCCTTCCAAATGTGCCGAATATATTATGCTTGTTTTGCTTTTCCTTAAGATTGAAGTACTTGCCTTTACTCAGATTTTTCATCTCTTGAACAATGTCCATTTTCTTTTCTTTATCTCTCTCTCTTTTTGTCATTCTCAAGTAATTTACATGAAAGAGTAGAATAAAGAGATAATCTTATGTATCATATAGATGTATATTATGCAAACAACATTTTCATTGTGCTCAAGGATTCATAACTTCTCACAAGTTATTTTACATCAAAATTTTAAGCATATACTTGTGTATTTCATGGTTATGATATAGGCAAAGATATATTTTAGTTTGGGCAAACCATGAAATAATTTCTAAAAGTATGAGTCAGTCACTACACATATAGACATGATATCAAAAATTAATAATTAAAGAATTTAATCATGCCATAATAAGGTTTAAGTTACTGACTTTGCTCAACTAATTTGTGAGAAAGGTATCTAAATTACCTATTCATTATATGTTCTTCAAGCCAAACTAGATTTCTTATGTGTGAACTTTTGGCTGAAGAAGATCCTCTCTCTTGTTTGCATGTGAATCTTTAGTGTATCTTACATGAAGATATCCTTCAAGTTGAAATTTCTCATTTTTCTTTCTTGAAGGAAGGTCATTAGTTTCTTTAAGATACAAAGCATTCATCCAACATATATATTTTTAACTAGATGACTCAATATAAGATATGACAATAGTTGCATGTTGAGTCACTTTACTCAAGAGATTGCCTAAATATAAGCAAGCACATATCACTTGAACTAAAGAGATAGATTCATTAACCAAGATAGTTCAAGGACAAGCATGTGAGGCAATAGACAGATTTATCAAGGTCAAATCAATTTAGTTTAGATTCTATTTGCTTAAGATAATTATCAATAAGATGTGTTAACTAAGTTTTAATCAACTTATCTTAAGCGTTTGTTTCTATCAAAATTCAGATTATGACGTATTTGTTATCAATAAAATATGATTAATTAAAGTTAGATTGAAGTCTTGCACAAGGTCACATAATGAGCATACAATCTGGTCTACTAGCTGTATGATAAAATAATTATTCTATCATGCTTTAATACAGCTTTAAACAATAGATCTACTTTTTAATGAAATAACCACATAGGAGTGAATTCTACACATTCATTTGACAGAATATAAAGCTCATGAGTCAAGCAAATGATAGTGGTGATCTTTACTTCTAATCATGCAAAAATCTTATCAAGATCTATCTTTTCTTGATTTAGTCTTTTAGTAGTTATCAATTTTTCTTCATTAAGTGCATATCTGAAAAATCCAATTTTGGTTCTAATTATTAACAAGTTTTTCAGATTGTTATATATAAAAGATTAACCATATACATATATAATTTGTTTTTAGTATTTTGATAATAAATCATTAGTCTCATAAAGAATAAAATGAATTGATACCTCTACAACTAGAATTTTTCATGAATGTTCTATATGCATTGCTTGATGAATGATATCCAAGGATAGAAGTATCTTTATCAGATTTGGCATTATTTTCATAAGAGCATATCAAGCATAACATGTACGACTGAAAAATATGAAAGATATGCAATGGTTCATTTTCCATTTTTCAGAAGATCAAAATTTTCATCAAAAATAGATCTAATAGAAATCATATGTATGACAAGCAGTGATGATAGTCTTTCAAAAAATTATTTGAGTAGATGACTATCATACATAATTGTCTTTTTCATTTCTTCAAGAATTCTATTAACCCTATTTTACTTATGATGTCCTTGGAGCTGAAATAATTGAATTTAATATTATTTTCTGTATAACCTTAATCAGGATTTTGGTTTTCAACACTGTGCCATGATCTTCACAGTTTGGAAACCTTTTTCATTTGAAACGCTTTTACAAGATTCAGTAAATACAGAAAAATACTTCAGTTTTATTTTCCAAGAACAAATCCAATGTAAGCTTTTGAAAACTTAGTGATGGAAACAACATCTTTAGATTTAGAAATGATTTTTGTTTGTTTCCTTAGTTAGCATGCATAGCAAAACTTTGACCTTTAAGTAGATAATCTAAGTAAGCCTATGGCAAGGTCTTTTGAGATTAAGTACATACTAGCATGAGTTGATTCTATGTGCCAAGGATGGTTTCTTTAATCTTGGTATTCATAGTGCATATATTCAAAAGCATACCAAGTACACATTATCATATCTATGATCAATAAACAATAATGCCATGGATAAAAAACTCTCAATCAAGCATATAGAGAATTCATAGAATTAATCTTAATAATGATTAATCATTTAGCAACTTTATCCAAGGGTGAGTAAAGTATCCTATAAAATGAAGTGATTTGATTATATTTCCAAAAGTAGTTTCTATATCACAAAATTGATCAATACTAGCAATTCATACTAAAGCAAAAATAATGATGAGATGCAAGGATTACTGATTTCATTATTATTATTATTTAAAATTACTTTTCATAAGTATATTTTAAGTTTCAATGTGTCTAGAATACCCATTTGTATGAATCTATTTGTTTCATGGGTATCTTGGCACATCTATGTCTACATCCTCATATTTTCATTTTGGGTACCCAAGCTTGCTTGGATCCTTGAGAGTTAGGACATATAGTTCCTTTTGGAACCCAAATTTGTTTAATTGTAATAACTTTACTACTTGATTTAATTATGTTAGAACGATAGATAAAGTTGTTATGCCCATTCTTTTCATGTTTGAAATAAGTTATCTTATTTAATGGATTGCTTGGTGAATTGATAACCTTTTTCTTTAGGGATTCATTGCTAAGTGAAGGAGTTAAGCCAAATTTTGATTTATCAAAATCTGTATGTTGGCTTTCAAACATCATTTTTAATCTTGCTGAACTTACAGTAAATTTGTTAATAAAAGACTTCAATTGGTTAATTTCTTTACTTAAGTTTTGATTTTCTTTAATTAAATTTTGATTTTTCTGAATTAATTGTTCTGAATTTAACCTTAAAATTTTATTTTCAGAATTTAGTTTATCTTGTATTTCATTATTAGAATTTCTTTCTTTTGAAATTTTCAGATTTAGTTTCTTAAGATTTTTATTCTTCACAGCTAATTTTCTACATTCACCATACAAATCATGAAAAGTATTTAATAATTCATCATAAGATAATTCTTCTTGAAAATCATTTGAGGTAAGAGTAGATTCAGATTTTACCTTGTCTTCTTGTGCCATAAAGCACGAGTTAGTTACCTCTTGTAGTTCCTTGGAGCTAATATCATCATTGTTGCTCCTAACTTTTAATTTCTTGCTTGACTCTTTCTTGGTCAAGGCTTTCTTCCTTTTTATCTCTTTCTTCCTTTCTTCTAGCTTCCTCTTCTTCTTTGTCTTTAGGAAGCTTTTGAATCTTTCTTCCTGATTTAGAGTGTTTCCTGCATGCTCAATGTTAGTCTTGCAATTATCCTCAAGTAAACTAACATGGGGTTCTTCGAAAATATCATAAGTTGCTTCAAGAGTATCCCATATTTGTTTGGCAGATGAACATATATAAATTTGGTTGAAAATATTTTTATTAAATGCACAGTAGAGAAGGTTCATAGCCTTAGCATTTAGTTCAGCCAAATTTTTATCGAACATACTTTCAATTAATTTCGTGGGTGTGTGTAGGCCATTTGTTATGACATTCCATAACTCATAGTTTTGTGATTGAGTAAAGATTTTCATTCTAGCTTTCCATTGAATATAGTTAGATCCATCAAACAGTGGAGGTCTGTTTGTGGAAAGTCCCTCAGCAAGTAATACGTTATGTGGGGTTGTCATGATCTTTGGCTCTAGTCGGTTAAGACTACAAATAATATTTGAGCACCTGCTCTGATACCACTTGTTGCCCAGTAGATACAACCCAAGAGGGGGGGTGAATTGGGTCTTTTAAAACTTTTAAGCTACTTCTAGCACTTTTTGATTAATTATGCTAAGTTGTATATATGCGCAGTGAAAGTTAAACTTAGCGACAGTTTGATGTATAGAATGTGACTTGATTGAGTATGCTTGCAACTAAAGAATTCGCGGATAATAGTTAAGCAAGCAATTTATCTAAGTGAGTAAGTGTGTGAGTTAGATAATGACAAAAAGCATTACAAACACAGCAAACATATAGTGGTTCGGTGCACCCCAGCACCTACATCCACTCCCCAAGACTTCTTGGGAATTTCACTATAATCCTACAGATTACAGTCGGTTGTTTTACAAGCTCACAACCCAACTTGTTGTTTTGCGAGATCACAACGAACTCGGTCGGTTTTCCCAGGCTCACCGACTAGAACCAACCCCGATTGTTTTCCCGGGCTCACAATCAAACCCTTTCACGTTGGTTTTACCCTCGGCTCACCAACAAACCTATCTCCGTTGGTTTTCCCTTCGGCTCACCAACAAACCTTACACCGTTGGTTTTCCCTTTGGCTCACCAACAAACCTTAACCCCTTGATTCAATCCCGTGATTGAATCAAGTTACAAGATAATAAAACAAAGTTTAAAACAAATCAAAGCTTCTTAAACAAGCAAATATAACAATATAAACAAACAGAGTAAAGAGAAGCCCTCAAACGAGTTTTGAAGATGGAGGAGCTCGACTTCTTCTTTACTTGACCCTCTTCTGATTTGGCACGAAGTAGAGGATCACCGAGGCAGCACACTGATGGAGAGGAAGCTTTGGGATTCACTTGGAAGCTCTTCTTCTCTCTATTTCTCTTTGGATGGCCCTTTTTGTGCTTATGGGAGATTTTCCTTGTAATCTCTTTCCTAAATGTTTTCTCCCACTTCCATGAGTTCTCCCCTAGCTCTCTTCTTGTTTTTATAGCTTTAGATGGAGTGGAAACAAGAATATAGCCGTTAGAGACAAAAATATAGCCGTTGGAACCAGTCTGCACCTCCTGACAATATTACCGTTGGGATCGGAGTCGACTCGCGCGATCAGGAGTCGACTCGGCTGTAGCGGGAGTCGACTCAAGCTTTTCCGGAGTCGACTCGGCAACTGTTCCAAATTTGAATTTTGTCCACTCGAGTCGACTCGACTATCCTGGGAGTCGACTCGAATCCCAGAGTCCGAACTCCCGATCCTCTGTCTTTTGGCTCGTCCAGTCTTGGAGTCGACTCGAACTTCCTTGGAGTCGACTCGGCTCTCAGTTTTCGAAAGTTGGTCTTCTGCCATCTTAGTGTAGTGCTGCCTTGGAGTCGACTCGAGCTGTCTGGGAGTCGACTCGAATCTCAGAGTCGGAAAACTGATCCTCTGTATTTTGGACCCGCGCTGCCTTGGAGTCGACTCGACTTGTCTTGGAGTCGACTCGCCTCTCAGAGACGAAAATACCGTCTTCTGTCTTGGGGTTGCGCTGTCTTTGGAGTCGACTCGGACTTTGTGGGAGTCGACTCGAATCTCAGTGTCCAAAAACTGCTTCTCTGAGTTTTCCCTTGTGTACCACTGAGAGTCGACTCTCGCTTTCTTTGGAGTCGACCCGACAACCATTGGAGTCGACTCGCATTCCTCAGGAGTCGACTCGAATCTCAGGGTCGAAAATCCCTCTCTGACTTTTCTGCCTTTTACACCCTGGAGTCGACTCGTTCTACTCTCGAGTTGACTCGCCAAGCATTGGAGTCGA
This sequence comes from Phoenix dactylifera, assembly GCF_009389715.1. Lineage (NCBI taxonomy): Eukaryota > Viridiplantae > Streptophyta > Magnoliopsida > Arecales > Arecaceae > Phoenix > Phoenix dactylifera. Next base: position 61,304 of record NW_024068111.1, on the reverse strand, counting down.
CTCGAATTCCTCAGGAGTCGACTCGAAGACTATTCTTTTAAATTTTCCTTGAATTTGCTCCTCCAATTTGAATCTTTTGAACTTGAGACTTGGGCCAATAACTTGTAGCTTTCTTCCAACTTTTCTTGAGTGCTTTTAGAGGCCTTCTTGTGTTCTTCCAACTTGCTATGTTCCTTGCAACATAAATATCTTTCTCCTTGCAACATAAACATTAGTATCTATACTTCAAGGTTTTGTGATCATCAAAATCAATCTATGAATCAATCTTTGGGTCATCACAAGTAGACTTTCTCTTGGAACCAGAAGTCAACTCAGCAGCGAGGACATTGCCCCTTGAACCTTTCAAGGCTCCCTCAGCAGTTACCAACATGTTGATTAGTTCAGTCTTAGTGCATTCAATCTTATTCATGTGGTAGTTTACTATAAACTGACCAAATGAATCAGGAAGTGACTGTAGGATCAAATCCACTTGCAATTCCTTGTGCATGTCCATACCGAGCTTCTCAAGCTCCTCTAGGTCCTTGATCATGGTCAGACCGTGATCATGGACAGACTGCCCTTCGCGCATCTTCGCTTTGAAAAGCCTCTTGGACACTTCAAAACGAGCTGTGCGACTCTGCTCACCATACAACTCTTGTAGGTGTGCCAGTATGTCCCTAGCAGTCTTTATATTTTCATGCTGGCATTGGAGTTCATTAGACATAGATGCCATCATATAGCATTTTACTCTAATGTCATCGTCCAACCACTTTTTATGCATCTTACGCTGAACATCAGTGGGACGTGCTGGCAATGTGGGGATATCTGAATCGAGTATATAGCCTATCTTCTCACAGTCCAAAACTATTTTGAGATTTCTAAGCCAGTCCTTGTAATTGGTTCCGGTCAGTCGGTTGGTCTCAAGAATACGGGTCAAAGGGTTTGAAGCCGACATTGTATCTGCAGAGAGTAAAGATTCTAGTTAGACTCTTGTACTTGATCCTAATCTGTCCTAAGGTCTTTTAGAACAAATGTGACTTCCACTATTTTCTCGAATTCCTCACACTCCCCTGGTAGGAAAACGGAAATCCCACACGACTAGGGTTTCTAGTGGGTACTGCGGTCCCACCAATTTACATGCCACCTCACCTAACAGTTATTGGTGACACATAGATGGATGAGTGTACAACTCTTGTACAATGCTTCTCAAGCATGTTGCAGTGCAACTTGGTCTCTAAGCCATGAAGACCTCACCTAACAGTTATTGGTCTCATTTCTTAGTTAAGTCAGACCCACCGTATAACCGTAGGAATAAAGTCGTCATTGGGTCCTCACCTAACAGTTATTGGTGCCCAACCCCACCTTTACCCTACAACATCTCATGTCTATAGAGAGGTCCAGCCCCCCAATGCAACTTGACCACTGTATCCAGCCGAGACAAGTCAACATCAGAAAGGCCTTAGCAGCTCTACTACAGTGGAAGACCTATTGACTTAATATTGGTTAATCAGGTCTTAGTGTTTGCAACTTGAGCCTTTCATAAGAGGTAATCGAACAATTGGCCAGGTAAGCAGGTGGGAGGCTCCCCTTACTCAGAGAGTAAGGTCCTAATTAAGTAACCACCTTTCATGCTTTCCTAGACACCAATTAGATCAATTAATCTAATATGACTTGCTCATGTCGGTTCACTCTCGACTTGATTGAGGAGGTTTTGATTTAGGTCTCAATTGGGTTTGCTACATCACATGTAGACCTATCTACCCGACTTTCATTCACATCACATGCAAACGGCGCATTGCAGGCAGTTATAATCGCGGCAATAATTAAAGCTAAACTTTAACTAGGTGATGATCATGGATTCTAATTAGGTCGTATTACAAGCACATGCACATCAATCGATCAAGTGGTCTTCAACTCTTGAATTGATTCCAAGCTTCCTTGATTCGATCCTTGATCAACTCTTGATCCCATCGCCATCAACCGCTTAGATCACCTTTCATCTCATGCCTTTGCTTCAACTTGATCGTTGATGTACATCACATCACAGAAATACAACCAGATGTAAAATAAAAATAAAAATAATTTACATCTCCTTTTAGGAGGCACGCAGGCCTCTCAAAACATCAAATAAGATGCATGCAAGCATCTGAAAAATTACATGACATCGCAGATCACATCGCAGGTCATTACATTTGATACCAAAAGGGGTTGAATCCTATGATCATCACCGTATGCTACAATTATAATTTCAGATCTGAAAACTAACTGATTATATCATGACATAGGTCGCTGATCATGCTAATCATGATTCTAAACTTTGTAATCCCATTAACAATGCAATTAGAATCATCTTTTTATCACATAAAAATCAGCATGTAAAAATTCAGCACCCCTGAAAAATCTGCATGCAGAATTTTTCAGCATGCATGATCAATCAATTTTCAGATCTAATAAGCCTTTAAATATTTAATTCTTACCTTAATCTACGAAGCCTAGGCTCTGATACCACTGTTGGGAACCCGCCCATGCCACTGATATTTCAAAAATTTTCAGATGGCAGCGGAATCGGCATGCACGGGTTCGACGTTCATCGCATGAACGCTTGTTTCGAGACCTTTCGTAATTAGGTAAGAATTAAAACTTTTAGAACTAATAGGAAGATCAAATCTTCACCTTGCGCGGGTAGATGATCACCGCGAATCTGAATTCGTGGTTTTGGAAGAGGGTTCGTTTGAAGCCGTTCAAACGTCCGGCCTCTACGGGTATCCACACGAAGTAGAGAACCGATCAAAGCTTTCTTGTCTTCCCGGGGTGCTAGCTCCCTTGCAAAGACTCCTTTGATGGCTGATCTCTTCTCTTTCTTTCAACTCTTGAAAGTGCTTGAGAGGAGGAAGAAGAAGAAGGAACTCAAGGAAGAAGAACACAGCTTCTGCAGCCTTCTTTCTTTTCCCTGCGTTGGAAGAAGGATTGGAGGAAGAGGATGAAGCCAACGCTTGGACTTTGCTCTCCCTTTGCTTGCGGCTGAACCAAGAGAGGAGAGGGGCTGGTGGCGGCAGCAAGAGGAGGAAGAGAGCTCTTAGCTAGGGCGCCGGCCTCATGCCTCCTTATAAAGCCATCTAGGGCTCCTACAATCTAGGAGCCCTAGACATATTGCCTAAGAGGGAAGGGGGGCGCCGGCCCCTCTCTTCATGCCGCACACAAGGAGAGGAGGAGGGGTGTGAACCCTCCTTCTTGTGATGCCCTAATCCTCTTCCAAAGAGGATTGGGTGCCTCTCTTATGGTTTAATCCCAATCCAATTAGGATTAGCCAAATTGGGTTCAATCTATGCTAGTCCTAATCCAATTAGGACTTGAATGAACCATGACTCAATTGAACTCTTCAATCCTAATCCAATTAGGAGTCATGTTGATTCATTAGATTAATAATTAATTTAGACTTAAGGAATCCTAATCTAATTAGGATGTATTTAATTTTAGTCCTAATCCAATTAGGATTTCTAGAAATCCTACTCCAAGTAGGAATCCAATTTTAATTCAAAACTCCTAATCTCATTAGGATTTTAGGAATCCTATTCCAAGTAGGAATTCCAGTCCTACTCCAACTAGGATTCCCAGCCCTAATCCAATTAGGACTCTAGGAATCCTACCCGAAGTAGGATTTGTGTTTAAGTCTAATTAATTAATTCCCTTTGTTCTTTTTCAACTTCTTATCAATCAAATTGATTTCTTGTGATTCCTAATCACGATTTCAACCATCGGATCGGTCAATACTTCTAGTGTGTGTGACCCCATAGGTTCTATTCTGACTGGTAGTGAGATATATTGTGATCTCTATCACTATATCATTGAAAACTCCTTTCAATGGGTTGGAACGATTCCAACTCAACTCATTAGGGTTTATCGATCATCAAGATAATCCCTATGAGTCCCACCATCCACCAGTGACACCTAGCAGCATGTAGTGGCTACCCAGCAGAATGGAATGATGAACCTCTAGGTGCAGTTAACATGTGATACAGTCCTACTATCGTGGATCCCTACAGGACGGAGGTCATGGACAACTCGTCAAACCCCATCGTCTGTCATATGTCAAGATTTATTCGACTCGAATTCGATAGTGAAAAAACTCTTTCTCCACTGTGCATACTGCCCCGGCCGAGGTCTTACGAACTCAGTCTTATAAATCACATAGGATCTCTCCTTATCTATCAAGGTCGATAGATTCCATATAGGTGCATACCCTACTCCTACAGTGAACTTACTGCAGCCAATCTACACTGCATGGACCCATATGGCTAGAGACCATGTATGTGTGCAGTCAAACTACAATAACCTCACTGTGAGTAGCCGAAGCGCCGCAGGTCAAAGGACCAGTCACACTACTGCAACATCAAGCAAGTCACTGACGAGTGGATAGACATCCAAGTGACTTCTTGTATTGGTCACGCTCAGTACCCTTGTTCTCTTACAAGCACCTGCACTATCACTTCAGTGTCCCTACACTGTGGACTCAAGTCTCGTCCATCCAGAAGGAGAGTGATCTGTGCACTGATCGGATCGATCACCGTCCTCGTGATGATCCTTTGATCAGGAGCATTTAGAAATTAATCACCAATGATACATGGCTCAAATTCTCAACTCTTGAGAATATGTATCATCATCTTATTAACTTCTTGGACGATTCATAGACACATAAACAATATGAATGAAAAAGATGCCTTTTATTTATTCAATAATAAATAGTCAAGTACAAAATTATGTCCCTAGAATCAACAATGTGTCAGCCAAATTGGCTTCTAGGGCATACATCTAACAGAAACCAGCATGGCCAAGGAATGATCGGATTTGTTTCACAGTTTTGGGTGGAGGGAGATTGGAAATAAGATCGACTTTGGCTTTATCTACTTCAATGCCCCTCTTAGACACGACGTGTCCTAAAACTATGCCTTCTTGAACCATGAAATGGCTCTTTTCCCAACTTAATACTAGGTTGGTCTCCTTACATCTTTTCAAAACTAAGGTCAAATTGTTCAGACAATCGTCAAAAGATAGGCCAAAGACTGAGAAATCATCAATGAACACTTCTAGAAAGTTTTCCACCATATCTGAAAAAATGGCCATCATGCATCGTTGAAAAGTTGCGGGTGCATTGCATAGTCCAAAAGGCATCCTCTTATATGCAAATGTCCCAAATGGGCAAGTAAAAGTGGTTTTCTCTTGATCGTCCGGGTAAACAGGTACTTGATTATATCCAGAATAACCATCTAAGAAGCAGTAGAAACCTTGACCAGCCAACCGTTCCAAAATTTGATCTATGAAAGGTAGAGGAAAATGGTCCTTCCTAGTCATTGAATTAAGTTTTCTGTAATCTATACACACACGCTAACCCGTGGTTGTGCGTGTTTGTATCAATTCTCCTTCCGTATTTTCAACCACAGTGATACCTGATTTCTTGGGTACCACTTGTGTCGGACTCACCCACTTACTATCAGAAATCAGATAAATGATTCCGGCATCTAATAATTTCACCACTTCTTTCTTGACTACCTCCTTCATGTTAGGATTGAGTCTTCTTTGCATTTCTCGGGTGGGCTTTGCATCATCTTCGAGATGAATTCGATGCATACAAACAGAGAGGTCAACCCCTTTCAAATCGGCTACAGACCATCCTATGGTATGTTTATTTTCTTCTAGCACCCTTAAAAGTTTATCCTCCTGTTCAGTAGATAAGTTGGCTGCGATGATTACAGGGAGGCTATTTTTCGGTCCTAGAAAGGCATACTTAAGATTTATTAGATGTGGCTTCAACTCAAGTTTAGGTGGAGAATCAATGGAAGAACAAAGTGGTGTGCTAGCAATGGGAGGAAGAGGTTCAGGTCGGATCTTCCAAGGAAGGGAACTCATAGAAGATTGATTATCGAGTAAGATGTTAACTTCTTCTATGGCCTTGTCTATATCAAAGTTGTCAATGCAAAATGGGCCAAACATGCCTCTAAGGGGTCATCTGCTAAGATATAAGGAAGGGCTTCCTCTACAAGATCATCCATTTCATCAATTAGGCAACACTCGTCTTCCCTTACATGTTGGTCAGCGGCATGAAACACATTTAATTTAATTTTCATGTTCCCAAATGATATATCCATTGCCCCAGTTCTACAGTTGATGCATGCATTGGCTGTCGCTAAAAAGGGACGACCAAGAATCACAGGGATTTGTTTTTTTAGGTTGGGCACATGTTCCATGAGTTGCGAGAAAATAGGCTATGTGCTCGACAATGATATCCCCACATTACCAGCACGTCCGACCACTGTTCAGCATGCGACGCATGAAAAGTGGACAGACGATGACATTAGGGTCAAGTGCTATATCATGGCATCCATGTCCAATGAACTCCAATGCCAGCATGAGAATATGAAGACTGCTAGGGACATACTGGCACACCTGCAAGAGTTGTATGGTGAGCAGAGTCGCACAGCTCATTTCGAAGTGTCCAAGAGGCTCTTCAAAGCAAAGATGTGTGAAGGACAGTCTGTCCATGATCACGGTCTGACCATGATCAAGGACCTAGAGGAGCTTGAGAAGCTCGATATGAACATGTACAAGGAATTGCAAGTAGATCTGATCCTTCGATCCCTTCCTGATTCATTTGGACAGGTTATAGTAAACTACCACATGAATAAAATTGAATGTACTAAGACTGAACTGTTAAACATGTTGGTAACTGCTGAAGGAGCCTTGAAAGGTTCAAGGGGCAATGTCCTTGCTGCTGAGTTGACTTCTGGTTCCAAGAGAAAGTCTACTTGGAAGAAAAAGAAGCCTACAAAGAAGCAGAAGAAAGATAAGAAGCCAAAGAAGGAAGTTCAAAAGAAAAAGGCTAATAATAAAGGAAAATGTTTCCACTGCAATGTCGATGGCCACTGGAAAAGAAACTGTCCTTCATATCTTGAGAGCTTGAAGAACAAAAAGGGAGACACACCTTCAGAAGGTATAGACTTGCTCGTAATTGAAACTAATCTAACGGTTTCTTCTACTTCTAGTTGGATTATAGATTCTGGTTCTAGTGCTCATTTGTGCACTACCATGCAGGGTCTAAAGGAAAGTAGAAGGCTCGCGAAAGGTGCGGTAACCCTTCGGGTTGGTAATGGAGCAAAAGTTGCTGCTGTGGCTGTGGGCACCTACCCTCTGCGACTACCATTTGGTTTTAGTTTATTACTTAGAGACTGTTATTATGTACCTGCTGCTAGTAGAAATTTAATTTATGTTTTATGCCTAGCACAGGAAGGTCATATTTTACATTTGACAAAGACTGCTGTTCTATTTATTTCAGAAATAAAATTGTCGCACGTGATTTTATTATTGACAGTCTCTATCATTCACATATGGATGAGTTTGTGAATGTTTCTGAGCAAGAAGTGAATGCCAAAGGATCCAAGAGATCCAGGAATAAGATAAACCAAAAGTATTTGTGGCACCTCAGGCTTGGCCATATTGGAGAAGACAGAATGAACAAAATGGAGAAAGATGGGCTTATCGGCTCATTGACTTTCGAGTTATATCCAGTTTGCGAGTCCTGTCTTCAAAAAAAAATGGCTAGATTACCCTTTGTAGGACATGGGGAGAGGACCACTGAAATACTTACCCTAGTACACACAGATGTGTGTGGCCCATTCGATGTGCTAGCTAGGAAACGTTATTCATGCTTCATTACCTTTACCGATGATTATTCACGATATGGGTATGTGTATCTTATGAGACACAAGTCTGAATCTTTTGAAAAGTTCAAAGAGTTCAAAAATGAAGTAGAAAAATAAACTGGAAAACCTCTTAAGGCTCTTCGATCAGATCGAGGAGGAGAATACCTTAGTGGAAAATTTCGGAACTATCTCAAGAAAAATGGCATAGTCTCACAATGGACACCTCCTGGTACACCTTAACTCAACGTGGTGTCAGAAAGGAGAAATCAGACTCTTTTGGATATGGTCCGGTCCATGATGAGTTTCACTAATCTACCGATGTTTCTTTGGGGAGATGCCTTACTTACTGCAATTTATTTATTGAATAGAGTTTCCTCTAAATCCATTCCTACCACACCGTATGAGATATGGCGTGGTAAGAACCCAAGTCTTGGTCATCTCAAGATTTGGGGATGTCCGGCCGATGTCAAGCGACTACAGGCAGACAAGTTAGAGGCTAGGACCATAAATGCTCGTTTTATCGGATATCCTAAAGAATCCTTAGGCTATAATTTTTACATCTCGGAGGATCATAATGTATTTGTGAGCCGACATGCCATCTTCTTGGAAAAACAATTTATCCTTGATAGAGGCAGTGGGAGGAAAATTGAGTTTGAAGAGTAAGTCTCTGAAAAGCAACGAGTCATGGATCCTATAGAACCCATTCATACAGAGCCGGTACACGTTGTCCCCCCTCCACCTCGTAGATCAAGTAGGGTCCCCCATCCTCCTGATAGATACTTAGGTATGCTTGAAGAGGATACTGAGGAAATGTTTCTCATGGAAGATAGGGAACAAATACAAGATTCCAAAACCTATGATGAGGCGATATCTGATATCGATTCCGAGAAATGGCTGGAAGCCATGAAGTCAGAGTTAGACTCCATGCATTCCAACCAAGTCTGGATCTTAGTAGATCCACCAGAAGGTATTGTACCTATTGGATGTAAATGGATCTACAAAAGAAAAATAGGTTCGGATGGAAAGGTAGAGACCGATAAGGCAAGGCTTGTGGCGAAAGGGTATAGTCAGTGCGAAGGCATTGACTATCGGAGACCTTTTCACCTGTAGCCATGCTAAAATCCATCCGTACACTGCTTGCCATTGCAGCATTTCATGATTATGAAATTTGGCAGATGGATGTGAAAACTGCTTTCCTAAATGGATATCTTGATGAAGATATCTATATGGAACAACCTTTGGGATTCACTTCCAGTGATGGAGATCACAAGGTATGCAAGCTGCAAAGGTCCATTTATGGACTAAAGCAAGCATCTTGAAGTTGGAACACTCGTTTCAATGATGCAATCAAAACGTTTGATTTCATCAAAAATGAAGAGGAACCGTGTGTCTATAAGAAGGTTAGTGGGAGTGCTGTCGTGTTCCTCGTACTGTACGTGGATGACATCCTCCTAATAGGGAATGATATTCCCATGCAAACATCGGTCAAGGTCTGGTTGTCAAAAGAATTCTCCATGAAAGACCTTAGGGAAGCATCCTATATTTTGGAAATTAAGGTCTATAGAGATAGATCTAAAAGGATGCTTGGTCTATCACAGAAGATGTACATAGAGGAAGTGCTGAAAAGGTTCAGCATGGAAAACTCTAAAAGGGGTCTCTTACCCCTAAGGCATGAAATTCATCTCTCCAAGAGGATGTTGATGTGGAAATTTATTTCACACATTTTCTTAGTCTTAATTGTGTTATTTTAGAGCATTTTGTATGTTCTTAGCTCATTTGTCTAGAATTTAGGTGTCTTTTACATTTATTTAATTCTTGAAAATTCTTGGTATTTTGCAGGTGTTTAATTATTGAATTCGGTTGAAATTGGGCTGGTCTAGTCAACCCAGAACACTGTTCAGTGTTTGGATTCTAGCTAGAGCTACAGACCTCTGTTTCATATGTTGTTTAGCTTGCTGGAAAGATAAGAGGTAGACCTAAAACTTTTATGAAGATTACAAAACCAATTTCTACCGTTTTGAAGTCAAAAACTTAGCCGAAACAGAGAAGTCCGAATTTGTCTAGAATTTTACTGTGGCTTTCGGTTTTCAGCTTGTATATGGAGTTATATAAGTCAGAATAATGCAAACCTAGGTGCGTTGGAAAGCTGAGAACGAGATCTAAAACTTTCATGAAGGGTCCAACTCCAAAGTATATTGTTTTGGTGCTCTAAATTCAGATGGGAGTTGAGTCTAAAAATTAGCCTAGAATTTCGGGATTTCAGCTAGCAGATAGGGAGGAAATCTATTTTAAAATTCAAAAAAAAGAGGAAATTCTGAGAAGAGGATGGGGTGGAGCAGATACGAAGAGGAGGAGAAGCAGAAAAAAAGAAAAAATGTAGAGAATCTGAAATTCCAAGGGGAGGAAAAGCTCGAAATTCCGAGAGGAAGAAAAAGCTGGAATTCTGGGAGAAAGAACGGAACGAAGGATTTTTGCAAATACAGAGTTCTTTTCCTTTCTCTTATATATATATATTTTTATTTTTTTTATTTGCTGAATTGTTATTAAGAATGTTGAATGCAAATTTATGTTTGAGAAATAATGGGATTAATTTATTAGTTATGATTTGCTAGTTTTCTTATCCTAGGGCTAGGACGTAGTCATTGAATTTTTGATATGAATTGAGTATGGTTGTATTGAACATCTTTTGTTAATTGCAATTTGATGATTTCGATTTTCATTCTTGCAATTTACTAGCCATGAATTGCATGCTTAAGATGTTGAATGAAGTAACGAAAGTTGAAGTTCAATATCAGTTGGTGAATTTATCAATCATTTGTGGTGTAGTTTAGAAATAAATGCACACCCTTGTGACCTACAATCAAGAATTTCACAGATCATAATGAATTTATATTAATTTCTATGATCACGAAAGTAGACATAGGATTAATATAGGTATAGGTGTTATGCCTTGAAAGAGGATATCACATAAAAAAAAGGGATTCGGTCATTGTAATTAGCAGAATATTAACAATCAGATTTAAATTCATTGAAGGAATTCAATTGATGAAATCCAAGCCCTAGGAACCTTTCATATTTGATTTTTCAGGTCAAGAAATTGCAGTCAGTCACATCAATTTGGGGCCATCTAAATAATATAGAAAATTTATAAATTGGTACTTGAATCGCCTCCTTGTGGAAATGATACTCTTTTTGCCCTATTCTACTTGTCATGACCCATGCACTTGTGGTAGAGTCTAGGGACTATCAGATGTGCCCCAACATATCTGAAGAGATTCAACGCATGAGCAAGATCCCTTATGCATCGGCAATAGAAAGCCTCATGTATGCCATGCTGTGTACACGACCTGATCCCTTAAGAAGAACTAAAGATTTATTCTTGGTCTTTGGAGGAACATCAGAGTTAAAGATAGAAGGGTACACAGATTTAGACTTCATGACTGATATCGATGATAGAAAGTCTACATCTGGATATGTGTTCTTGTGCAACGGTGGTACGGTGAATTGGAAAAGTTCTAAACAACCGATCATTGCTGATTCTACTATGGAAGCTGAATACATCGCCGCCTCTGAAGCTGCTAAAGAAGGCTTCTGGTTCAAGAAATTCATTGCAGAGTTGGACGTGATGACATCAGATGCCATAACACTCTACTGCGATAATAATGGCGCCATAGCTCTTGCTAAGGAGCCAAGGTCTCATCAGAAGTTCAAGCATATAGAGCGGCGCTTCCACCTCATACGCGACTATGTTGAGAAGAAGTATGTCGAAGTGCAGAAAGTAGACTCCGCAGACAACGTGGTGGATCCGTTTACTAAGCAGCTGAGTCAGCAAAAGACTGAAGCCCACCTTGAGAAGATGGGACTAAGATATATGACTGATTGGCATTAGTGCAAGTGGAAGATTGTTAGATGTATGCCCTAGAAGCCAATCTGGCTGACACATTATTAATTCTAGGACATAATTTTGTACTTGACTATTTATTATTGAATAAATAAAAGGCATCTTTTTCATTCATATTGTTTATGTGTCTATGAATCGTCCAAGAATTAATAAGATAATGATGCATATTCTTAAGAGTTAAGAATTTGAGCCATGCATCATTGGTGATTAATTTCTGAATGCTCCTAATCAATGGATCATCACGAGGACGGTGATCGATCCGATCAGTGCACACATTGCTTGCCTTATGGATGGACGAGACTCGAGTCCACAGTGTGGCGATACTGAAGTAATAGTGCAGGTGCTTGTTAAGAATAAGGGTACTGAGCGTGACCAAGACAAAAAGTCACTTGGATGTCTATTCACTCGTCAGTGACTTGCTTGATGTTGCAGTAGTATGACTGGTCCTTTGACCTGCGGTGCTTCGGCTACTCACAGTGAGGTTATTGTAGTTTGACTGCACGTATACATGGTCTCTAGACATACGGGTCCATGCAGTGTAGATTGGCTGCAATAGGTTCACTGTAGGAGTAGGGTATGCACCTATATGGAATCTATCGACCTTGGTAGATAAGGAGAGTTCCTATGTGATTTATAAGACTGAGTTTGTAAGACCTCGGCCGGGGCAGTATGCATAGTGGAGAAAGAGTTTTCCACTCTCGAACTTAAGTCGAATAAATCTTGACATATGACAGACGATGGGGTTTGACGAGTTGTCCATGACTTCCGTCCTATAGGGATCCACGATAGTAGGACTGTATCACACGATAACTGTACCTAGAGGTTCATCATTCTATTCTGCTGGGTAGCCACTACATGCTGCTAGGTGTCACTGGTGGATGGTGGGAGTCATAGGGATTGTCTCGATGATCGATAAACCCTAATGAGTAGAGTTGGAATCATTCCGACCCATTGAAAGAAGTTTTCAATGATATTGTAATAGAGATCATAATATATCTCACTACCAGTCAGAATTGAACCTATGGGGTCACACACACTAGAGGCATTGACCGATCCGATAGTTGAATCGTGATTAGGAATCGCAAGTAATCAATTCGATTGATAATCAGTTGAAAAAGGAATAATGGAATTAATTAATTGGACTTAAATATAAATCCTACTTCGAGTATGATTCCTAGAGTCCTAATTGGATTAGGACTGGGAATCCTATTTGGAGTAGGACTGGGATTTTTACTTGGAGTAGCATTCCTACAATCCTAATTAGATTAGGAGTTTTGAACTAAATTTGGATTTCTACTTGGAGTAGGATTTTCAGAGTTCTAATCGGATTAGGACTTTGGATTCAAATTAGAGTCCTAATTGGATTAGGACTAAAATTAAATAAGTCCTAATTAGATTAGGATTTCTTAAGTCTTAATTAATTATTAATTTAATGAATTAACAAGACTTCTAATTGGATTAGGATTGAAGAGTTTAATTGAGTCATAATTGATTTGAGTTCTAATTGGATTAGGACTTACCTAGATTAGATCCAATTTGGTTAAACCTTGGACTAAGCCTAATCAGATTAGGACTTAGCCATAAGAAGACCACCTAATCCTCCTTAGAGGAGGACTAGGGTTAGCCAAGAGGGAGGGGCGCACGCCCCTCCTCTTTTTCTTTGCTTTGTGCGGCACAACAAGAGGGGCCGACGCCCCTCTTGGAAGGTTGTCAAGGAGCTCCTAAAAGTTAGGAGCTCCACTCCCTTTAAAAAGGGGTAAGGGGCGGCACACTAGGGTATTCAAGCCCTCTTCTCCCTTGTGCCGTGGCCCCCTTCCTCCCCTTGGTCTTCAGCCGCAAGCAAGGAAGAAAAGAGAAGGTGATTGGCGGCCCTCCTCCCTCCTTGTTTTCTTCTTCCAACGCAAGGAAAACAAAAGGGATGCAGTCAGGCTTTGCTTCTTCTTCAAGATCCCTCCTTCTTCCTCTTCCTAAGCATAATCAAGGGTTGATTCAAAGGAAGGAGATCAGCCATTAAAGTTGTCTCTGCAAGGAAGCTAGCACCCCGGGGAGATAAAGAAACTAGGATCGATTTTTGCTTCGTGTGGATACCCGTAGAGGCCGGACGCTGTGCGGCTTCAAGCGAGCTTTCTTCCAAAACCACGATCATCAGTTTGCGATGATCATCTACCCGCACAAGGTGAAGATCTAATCTTCATAATGTAGTTAAAAGTTTTTAATTCTAATCTATCTACGAATGATTTTGGAACAACGTTCATGGGATGAACGTAAGATCCTGCTTATGCCTATTCCGCTGCCATCTGATTTTTTTTAAATTTTCTGCGGCATGGGCGGGTTCTAACTAATAGAAGGCTTACGAAAGGTACGGTAACCCTACGGGTTGGCAATGGAGCAAGAGTTGCTGCTGTTGCTGTGGGCACATTCCCTTTGCATTTACCGTCAGGATTTAGTTTGATACTTAGAGATTGTTATTTTGTACCTAGTGTTAGCGGAAATCTGATTTCTGTATCTTGTCTAGCACAGGAACATTATGAATTCAATTTCAATAAAGACTATATTTTCATTTATTTGTGAAATAAACTGTTTGGACGTGATTTTATGATTAACGGTCTCTATTACTTACATATGGATGTATCTGTAAACATATCTGAGCATACAGTGAGTACCATAAGATCTAAAAGATCTAGAGAAGAGATAAATCAAAAGTATTTGTGGCACCTCAGACTTGGTCATATAGGAGAAGACAGAATTAACAAATTGGAGAAACATGGGCTTTTGAGTTCATTGACTTCTGAGTCATATCCGATTTGTGAATCCTGCCTTCAAGAAAAAATGGCCAAATTATCCTTTATAGGACACAGGGAGAGGTCCACTGAAATACTTGCCCTAGTACACACTGATGTGTGTGGCCCATTCAATGTGCAAGCTAGGGGTCAATTTTTCTACTTTATTACTTTTATCGATGATTTCTCATGGTATGGTTATGTCTATCTTATGAGACATAAATCTGAAGCATTTGAAAGGTTCAAAGAATTTAGATTTGAAGTAGAAAAACAGATAAAAAAACTCATTAAGGTTCTTCGATTAGATCGAGGAGGAGAATACCTTAGTGGAGAGTTTCGCGATTATCTCAAACAAAATGGCATAGTTTCACAATGGACACCTTCTGGAACACCTCAACTCAACGGAGTGTCAGAAAAGAGGAATCAGACCCTATTGGATATGGTCAGGTCCATGATGAGCTTCACTGACTTACCCTTATTCTTGTGGGAAGATGTCCTACTTACAGCTATCTACATATTGAATAAAGTTTCCTCTAAATCCGTTCCTACCACACCGTATGAGTTATGGCATGGTAAGAAAACAAATCTTGGTTATCTCAAGATTTGGAGATGTCTGGTCCAAGTCAAACGACAATAGGCAGACAAGTTAGAAGCTAGGACAATTGGTGCTCATTTCATTAGATATCCTAAAGAGTCATTAGGATATAATTTTTACATCCCAGAAAACCATAAAGTGTTTGTGGACCGACATGCCATCTTCTTGGAAAAATAGTTTATCCTTGATAGAGGCAGTGGGAGGAAAATTGAGCTCGAAGAGAAAGTCTCTCAAGAGCAACGAGCAATTGAGCCTAGTGAACCTATTCACATTGAGCCAATACATGAAGAACCTCGTCCACTTCGTAGATCCAGTAGGATCTCCCATCCTCCTGAAAGATACTTAGGTATGCTTATAGAGGACATAGAGGAAGAGTTCCTCATAGGAGAAAGAGATCATAGTAATGATCCCAAGACTTACAACGAAGCGATGTTAGACATCGACTTCGAAAAATGGATGGATGCAATGAAGTCAGAAATAGACTCCATGCATTCCAACCAAGTATGGACCTTAGTAGATCCACCTGAAGGTATTGTACCTATTGGCTGTAAATGGATCTACAAAAGAAAAATGGGTTCGGATGGCAAGGTAGAGACCTATAAGGCAACGTTGGTGCCAAAAGATTATAGTCAGCCCGAAGGCATTGTGTTGCCCAGTAGATACAACCCAAGAGGGGGGGTGAATTGGGTCTTTTAAAACTTTTATGCTACTTCTA
This sequence comes from Phoenix dactylifera, assembly GCF_009389715.1. Taxonomy (NCBI): domain Eukaryota; kingdom Viridiplantae; phylum Streptophyta; class Magnoliopsida; order Arecales; family Arecaceae; genus Phoenix; species Phoenix dactylifera. The sequence goes on along the minus strand of NW_024068111.1, from coordinate 45,640 downwards.
AAACTTTTTGATTAACTATGCTAAGTTGTATAGATGCACAGTGAAAGTTAAACTTAGCAAGGGTTTGATGTATAGACTTCGACTTGATTAAATATGCTTGCAACTAAAGGATGTGCGGATAAGAATTAAGCAAGCAATTTATCTAAGTAAGTAAGTGTGTTAGTTAGACAATAACTAGAGGCATTACAAACACAAAGGACATATAGTGGTTCGGTGCACCCCAGCACCTACATCCACTCCCCAAGACCTCTTGGGAATTTCACTATAATCCTACCGATTACAGCCGGTTGTTTTACAAGCTCACAACCCAACTTGTTGTTTTACGAGCGCACAATGAACTCGGTCGGTTTTCCCAGGCTCACCGACTAGAACCAACCCCGATTGTTTTTCCGGGCTCACAATCAAACCCTTACACGTTGGTTTTACCCTCGGCTCACCAACAAACTTAAACCTTGTTGGTTTTCCCTTTGGCTCACCAACAAACCTTAATCCCGTTGGTTTTCCCTTTGGCTCACCAACAAACCTTAATCCGTTGGTTTTCCCTTTGGCTCACCAACAAACCTTTAACCCCTTGATTCAATCCCTTGATTGAATCAAGTTACAAGATATTAAAACAAAGAATAAAAACAAATCAAAGCTTCTTAAACAAGCAGATATGACAATATAAACAAATAGAGTAAAGAGAAGCCCTCAAACGAGTTTTGAAGATGGAGGAGCTCGGCTTCTTCTTTACTTGATCCTCCTCTGATTTGGCATGAAGTAGAGGATCCCCGAGGCAGCACACGGATGGAGAGGAAGCTTTCGGATTCACTTGGATGCTCTTCTTCTCTCTATTTCGTTTTGGATGGTCCTTTTGTGCTTGTGGGAGATTTCCTTTGTAATCTCTTTGAGATCTCTTTCCTAGATGATCTCTCCCACTTCCATAAGTTCTCTCCTAGCTCTCTTCTTGTTTTTATAGCTTTAGATGGCGTGGAAACAAGAATATAGCCGTTAGAGACAAAAATAGAGCCGTTGGACACCGTCTGTACTTCCTGACAATATTACCGTTGGGATTGGAGTCGACTCGCGCGATCAGGAGTCGACTCGCCTGTTGCAGGAGTCGGCTCGTGCTTTACTGGAGACGACTCGGCCACTGTTCCAAATTTGAATTAAAGTGCATGCCTTGACTGGGAGTCGACTCGTCTTAACCTGGAATCGACTCGCCAACTTCTGGAGCTGACTTGGCAATTTCGGAGTCGGCTCATCCACTGAAGTCCGTGGATCCAATTTTGAATTTGATCCACTCGAGTCGACTCGACTGTCCTGGGAGTCGACTCGAATCTCAGAGCCCGAACTCCCGATTCTCTGTCTTTTGGCTCATCCAGTCTTGGAGTCGACTCGAACTTCCTCGGAGTCGACTCGGCTCTCAGTTTCTGAAAGTTGGTCTTCTCCCTTTTGACGTGAAGCTATCGTGGAGTCGACTCGAGCTGTCTGGGAGTCGACTCGAATCTCAGAGGCAGTAACTTGATCTTCTGTCTGTTGATGGTCGCGCAGTCTCGGAGTCGACTCGTGTATTGCGGGAGTCGACTCGAATCTCAGAGTCCATGAAATGCTCTCTGACTTTTTCTTTATGTACCGCTGAGAGTCGACTCTTGCTTTCTTTGGAGTCGACCTGCCAACCATCGGAGTCGACTCGCGTTCCACTGGAGTCGACTCGAATTTCAGACCCGAAAACTGCTCTCTGACTTTTCTGCCTGTGACTCCTAGGAGTCGACTCATACTTCCCCGGAGTCGACTCGGTAAACATTGGAGTCGACTCGAATTCCTCAGGAGTCGACTCGAAGACTATTCTTTCGAATTTTTCCTTTGATTTTACTCCTCCAATTTGAACCTTTTGAACTTTAAACTTGGGCCAATAAATTGTAGCTTTCTTCCAACTTTTCTTGAGAGCTTTGGAGGCCTTCTTGTGTTCTTCCAACTTGCTATGTTCCTTGCAAAATAAATATCTTTCTCCTTGCAACATAAACATTAGTATCTATACTTCAAGGTTTTGTGATCATCAAAATCAATCTTTGAATCAATCTTTGGGTCATCAGTCTCCCCCTTTTTGATGATGACAAAACTTGGAGTATATGCAATATAAAAGATATTGTTTTCTAGGAGTAATACATAGCTAAGTTGCATGAAGTAGAAAACATATATATTTAAAAACATACTTCATGATAATGCTTTAGATTTAATCAGCTTAACACAATCAACATATTTCAATTTAAGCTGATTTGTATTCAATACAAAACACAAAGCATTATGAGCATATACTTAGATATTTCTCCCCCTTTTTGACAACATCAAAAAGATAGTGAAACATTAAGCACAAAGATAAGAATACTCAAATATTTCTTTTCCTTATTGTACTCTGATTTGCATGTCAAATTATTGCAAGGATATGAATCATAAAACTCAAGGCAATAATATTAGAATCAGATTAATGAGCATAGATCAGAGCCAATTAAGATAATTTCAGAGCAGAACACATCGAATGTGATTTCAAGAAGTTTTCTAATTTGATACCACAGATAGTTTTCTAATCAAGTATAGGTGGAATCTTCCTTAGGTTAATACAAGAAGTACCACATGAGTGAAAATCTAACCTCTCTTTAATAAGTATGAAAGCTTGTTCATTTAAGACCTTTTGCCCAATCTATTAAGTATTTTATCAACATGAGAGCAATTTAATTGATTTTCAGAGTAAAAGATCAAAACTTATATATTTGAAAGACATATCATCATGTTGGATCATTAATTCTTAATGACTTCAAGGTTCTTTTATGATAATAAGAGCATTGGGGCACAAATACCAAAATATGAATTCATGCAATTTATGATTCATCTCAGAGCTCTTTTAAAGACTTTCTTTTGTTCTTTTAGAAAATAAGCACAATTTGATACATAAAAAATATGAATTGGCACACAATTTAAGTTCTAAAGAGCAAGCCAATTTGGACTCATTAGTGAATTTCAAAATAGATTTTCTAAGAGATACTCAAGAAAATTCAACACGTTATTCTCCCCCTTTTTCATTAAATTAGAGGCTCTTAAGATCAACTATTTGAATTGCAATTTGGTTCATGATTGATGCATAAGATATACTAACCAAATAACAAGCTTCAAGGTGTATCGTAAAAATTTTCAGATTTAAATTTCAGATGATAAATATTGGAGAGCATTAGGATCACTTTTCATTTAGTATTCTTTCCCTCTCCTTTAGTTATGGATTTATGCGATTTAGCTTCAGATGATCTTTCCTTCTGAAATTTTCTTTCTCCCCCTTAGTTGATCATTCCATTTAAGAGTTTAGAATTTGAAGATAATGTTCAATAAAATTGTCAATCTCAAAAATATATTTTCTATAAGTTTCAGCTTATTTTCATAAGACTTAAGGTTTGAGATAAGACAACCTTTATAGAACTCATCTCAAGGTATAAACTTATTATATAATTAAAGCAAGTCTGACAATATAAGGAGGTTCATCAAAATCAATCCATAAAAATCAAGGTATGCTTCAAATTGAAGTAACTTTAGGATAAGATATCTAAAGCTCCCCCTCAAAAGATGCATACTTCTTTAATCATTCTTTTCTTTGGTTGAATTTCAGAATTTAATAATAAACGTGAATAAAACTGAAATTCTATGTTATCGAGAATGTAGAGTGATCTAGAATTATTCAAAATTTATAGTATTCACTCTATATATATATATTCTGATGATAGTTTCTAAGAATGTAGGAGAGAAAAACATATAGATGATCATTGAGGTATGTGTATTTATAGAACTCAATTTCCTAATCACATACATGAAGCTCAATAAAATTTTTAAATATTAAGATAAAGTCATATATTTTAAAAATATTTACTTGCAATCAAGATCATCGTAAGACACATCATTTGAATCAAAATTAGTATACTTTAACGATAAGAAAAGATATGTTTCGGATGCGTATCGGAGCAATCAACCAAGGCATCAAAATTAATTCTGTTCAAATAAACTCCCTCTATTTAAATATAATCTTGCAATGATTTCATCCTTAAAGTGTGTTTTCAAGTGATTAAAAATTTGACTTAATTCTACTTTCATTTACTTTGTTTTTCATTTATAACTTTCTTATGCTCTATACTCTATTTGCTCCCTATCCGGTGGAGTTGGGAAGGGGCACGAGGTACTACCACTAGCCTCCCTCTTGTGCCGTCCCTAATATGCCCTACACCGAATAGTTGGGTCAAATAGTGCCGGGTACTACCACTAGCCTCCCCATTGGCACCATCCCTATGATGAGCAATATAGAAAGGTTAAAATGTTTACTTCAAAATCTCCCTGTTTAAGTGTAATTAATTATGGATTTTATCTCTTCCAAAAGAATGCTCACACAAGTCTCACAAATGTGTCGAATATATCAAGTTTGTTTTGCTTTTCCTTAAGGTTGAAGTGTTTGCCTCTACTTGGATTTTACTTCTCTTGAATAATATCCATTTTCTTTTCTTTATCTCTCTCTCTTTTTGTTATTCTCAAGTAATTTTCATGAGAGAACAGAATAGAGAATTAATCTTACGTATCATATATATGTATATCATGCAAACAACATTTTCATTATGCTCAAGGATTCATAACTTCTCACAAGTTATTTTACATCAACATTTTAAGCATATACTTGTGTATTTCATGGTTATGACATAGGCAAAGATATATTTTAGTTTGGGCAAACCATGAAATAATTTCTAAAAGTATAAGTCAGTCAATACACATATAGACATGATATCAAAAATTAATAATTAAGGAATTTAATCATGCCATAATAAGATTTAAGTTACTGACTTTGCTCAACTAATTTGTGAGAAAGGTATCTAAATTACCTATTCATTATATGTTCTTCAAGCCAAACTAGATTTCTTATGTGTGAACCTTTGGCTGAAGAAGATCCTCTCTCTTGTTTGCATGTGAATGTTTAGTGTATCTTACATGAAGATATCCTTCAAGTTGAAATTTCTCATTTTTCTTTCTTGAAGGAAGGTTATTAGTTTCTTTAAGATACAAAGCATTCATCCAACATATATATTTTTTAACTAGATGACTCAATATAAGATATGACAATAGTTGCATGTTGAGTCACTTTACTCAAGAGATTGCCTAAATATAAGCAAGCACATATCATTTGAACTAAAGAGATAGATTCATTAACCAAGATAGTTCAAGTCAATTTAGTTTAGATTCTATTTGCTTAAGATAATTATCAATAAGATATGTTAACTATGTTTTAATCAATTTATCTTAAACATTTGTTTCTATCAAAACTCAGATTATGATTTATTTGTTATCAATAAAATATGATTAATTAAAGTTAGATTGAAGTCTTGCACAAGGTCACATAATGAGCATACAATCTGGTCTACTAGCTGTATGATAAAATAATTATTCTATCATGCTTCAATACAGCTTTAACACAATAGATCTACTTTGCTCATCCTTTTCAAATTCTACAAGATGGGGTCATAGATATACCTTCTTCATGCCAATCTTCTATAAGAGTTTTCTTGTGGACTAACGTTGGTCAATGAAGATCCCCTTTCCTGTTTGTCTTAATTTGGAGTTTGAGAGAAGATGTTAATTCATTCATCATATTTCAAACTCACTTTGCAATATAACTCTTCATTAGTAGAACCAAAAATGATGTCATCAATGCATACTTTGAGCAAATAAGATATCACAAATTCATCTTTTTGATGCATAGATTTATCACTATTACTTTCTATCAAAAAGGTTGCTTAAGCTTTTATATATCATGCTTTTGATGCTTGTTCTAAATCACATATTGCTTTATCATATATGTAATGTGTATTTTTAAATATGGTGGTTATTTTTCATAGATCTCCTTTTTAATGAAGTAACCACATAGGAGTGAATTCTACACATTTATTTGACAGAATATAAAGCTCATGAAGCAAGCACATGATAATGATGATCTTTACTTCTAATCATGTAAGAATCTTTATCAAGATCTATTTCCTCTTTTCTTGATTTAGTCTTTTAGTAGTCATCAATTTTTCTTCATTAAGTGCATATGTAAAAGATTAACCATATAATTTGATTTTAGTATTTTGATAATAAATCATTAGTCTCATAAAGAATAAAATGAATTGATATTTCTGCAACTAAAATCTTTTCATTGAATATTCTATATGCATTGCTTGATGAATGATATCCAAGGATAGACATATCTCTATCAGATTTGGCATTATTTTCATAATAACATGTACGACTGAAAAATATGAAAGATATGCAATGGTTCATTTTCCATTTTTCAGAAGATCAAAATTTTCATCAAAAATAGAAATCATATGTATGACAAGCAGTGATGATAGTCTTTTAAAAATTATTTAAGTAGATGACTATCATACATAATTGTCTTTTTCATTTCTTCAAGAATTCTATTAATCCTATTTTGCTTATGGTGTCCTTGGTGCTGAAATCATTGGATTTAATATTATTTTCTGTATAACCTTTATCAGGATTTTGGTTTTCAACACTGTGCCATGATACTCTTTATCTTCACAGTTTGGAAACCTTTATCATTTGAATCACTTTTACAAGATTTAGTAAATACAGAAAAATACTTCAGTTTTATTTTTCAAGAATAAATCCAATGTAAGCTTTTGAAAAACTTGGAGATGGAAACAACATCTTTAGATTTAGAAATGATTTTTGTTTGTTTCCTTAGTTAGCATGCATAGCAAAACTTTGACCTTTAAGTAGATAATCTAAGTAAGCCTATGACAAGGTCTTTTGAGATTAAGTACATACTAGCATGAGTTGATTTTATATGCCAAGGATGGTTTCTTTAATCTTGGTATTCATAGTGCATATATTCAAAAGCATACCAAGTACACATTATCATATTGATGATCAATAAAAATAATGCCATGGATAAAAATTCTTAATCAAGCATATAGAGGGTTCATAGAGTTATTTTTAATGAATTAATTAATCATTTAGCAACTTATCCAATAGTGAGTGGAGCATACAAAAAAAAATGAAGTGATTTGAATATATTTTCTTTTCATACCCAAAAAGACAAATATCACTTATATCACAAAAATGATTAATACTTTCAAGTTATGTTTTAATCAACTAATAAAGTAATTTCAATACGAGAAGATGTAAGAATTACTTATTTCATCCTTTCTTTCATTTAAATCATTCTTTTTAATTACATTTTAAATTCAATTCTTTAACACATGTCTAGAGCACCCATTATTTAGATAACATCTTTCATTAGAACCTTGGATAGCTAGACATGCTTGCTGAAAGAATAATCATATTTTCAACTTAGGAACCCAAGCTCTTTTGGGTCCTTGTAGGTTAGCTATAATTGTTCCTTTTGGAACCCATATTCTCTTAATAGCTATTTTGTCCATGAATTTACAGATTTTAGGATTACAAGGGATGTATTTCTGTATCCTCTTGTTGAATTTAACAAACTTAGATCGAACATGAGTAGTAGGAAAACTTTTAATTTTCTGTTTCTCCCTTTTTGGTTCATCAAATTTGTAATGTATAGATTTAGGAACAACAGAAGAGATTTTACTTAGCTTTTGTTTATAAGAATCTGTTTTAGAGTAATTAAAAACTGTTTTAACAAACATATTCTTAAAAGATTTTTGGGTGTACCAAGGTTGATATCCTAATGTAACTTTATCAAATTCAGCTCCTTGATTATTTATCATTAGGTTCAATTTTTCAGAGCTGAGGGTAAATCTTTCAACAACAGGTTTTAATCTGTCAACTTCTTTAGTTAATCTTTTGTTATCTTCTGAAAGTAACTCATTGTTTTTCTTAAGTTTATCATGACTTTCAGTGAGAAGTTGATCTCTTTGATTTAGTTCTTGATTTTCTTTAATTAAGATTTCAGTTTTACTGGTTAGTTTCAGTTTTTCATCTATTAGAATTTGATTTTCAATCTTCAAGTTTTTGTTCTTACAAATAAGTTTCTTATATTCTAAATACAAATCAGAAAAGGCATCATGGAGTTCATCAAATGTAAAATTGCTTTCAGTTTCAGCATGTACCTCTTGTGCCACCAAGCATGGATTTTCAATATGATACTGCTCTCCTTCTACACATGATGTTTCAGATTTGTTAGTGCATTCATATTTGTCTTCAAGCATATTCCATATTTCTTTAGCAGTCATGCAAGAAGATATGCAATTAAACTCATTCCTATCTAATGCACAATATAAAAGGTTCATGGCATCAGCATTCAATTGTGCTAAATCCTTTTCATTAAAAGTTTGAGAGAGTGTGTGAAGATCATTTATTATGATTTTCCATAAATAATAGTTTTGTGATTGAATAAAGATGCGCATGCGTATTTTCCAATGTGTATAGTTTATGCCATTAAATAGTGGTGGTGTATCAATTGATTGTCCTTCTCCTAGAAAACTATCTATTTGAGTTGTCATGATCTTTGGCTCTAGTCGGTTAAGACTACAAATAATATTTGAGCACCTGCTCTGATACCACTTGTTGCCCAATAGATACAACCCAAGAGGGGGGGTGAATTGGGTCTTTTAAAACTTTTATGCTACTTCTAAAACTTTTTGATTAACTATGCTAAGTTGTATAGATGCACAGTGAAAGTTAAACTTAGCAAGAGTTTGATGTATAGACTTCGACTTGATTAAATATGCTTGCAACTAAAAGATGTGCGGATAAGAATTAAGCAAGCAATTTATCTAAGTAAGTAAGTGTGTTAGTTAGACAATAACTAGAGGCATTACAAACACAAAGGACATATAGTGGTTCGGTGCACCCCAGCACCTACATCCACTCCCCAAGACCTCTTGGGAATTTCACTATAATCCTACCGATTACAGCCGGTTGTTTTACAAGCTCACAACCCAACTTGTTGTTTTACGAGCGCACAACGAACTCGGTCGGTTTTCCCAGGCTCACCGACTAGAACCAACCCCGATTGTTTTCCCGGGCTCACAATCAAACCCTTACACGTTGGTTTTACCCTCGGCTCACCAACAAACTTAAACCTCGTTGGTTTTCCTTTTGGCTCACCAACAAACCTTAATCCCGTTGGTTTTCCCTTTGGCTCACCAACAAACCTTAATCCGTTGGTTTTCCCTTTGGCTCACCAACAAACCTTTAACCCCTTGATTCAATCCCTTGATTGAATCAAGTTACAAGATATTAAAACAAAGAATAAAAACAAATCAAAGCTTCTTAAACAAGCAGATATGACAATATAAACAAATAGAGTAAAGAGAAGCCCTCAAACGAGTTTTGAAGATGGAGGAGCTCGGCTTCTTCTTTACTTGATCCTCCTCTGATTTGGCATGAAGTAGAGGATCCCCGAGGCAGCACACGGATGGAGAGGAAGCTTTCGGATTCACTTGGATGCTCTTCTTCTCTCTATTTCGTTTTGGATGGTCCTTTTGTGCTTGTGGGAGATTTTCTTTGTAATCTCTTTGAGATCTCTTTCCTAGATGATCTCTCCCACTTCCATAAGTTCTCTCCTAGCTCTCTTCTTGTTTTTATAGCTTTAGATGGCGTGGAAACAAGAATATAGCCGTTAGAGACAAAAATAGAGCCGTTGGACACCGTCTGCATTTCCTGACAATATTACCGTTGGGATTGGAGTCGACTCGCACGATCAGGAGTCGACTCGCCTGTTGCAGGAGTCGGCTCGTGCTTTACTGGAGACGACTCGGCCACTGTTCCAAATTTGAATTAAAGTGCATGCCTTGACTGGGAGTCGACTCGTCTTAACCTGGAGTCGACTCGCCAACTTCTGGAGCTGACTTGGCAATTTCGGAGTCGGCTCATCCACTGAAGTCCGTGGATCCAATTTTGAATTTGATCCACTCGAGTCGACTCGACTGTCCTGGGAGTCGACTCGAATCTCAGAGCCCGAACTCCCGATTCTCTGTCTTTTGGCTCATCCAGTCTTGGAGTCGACTCGAACTTCCTCGGAGTCGACTCGGCTCTCAGTTTCTGAAAGTTGGTCTTCTCCCTTTTGACGTGAAGCTATCGTGGAATCGACTCGAGCTGTCTGGGAGTCGACTCGAATCTCAGAGGCAGTAACTTGATCTTCTGTCTGTTGATGGTCGCGCAGTCTCGGAGTCGACTCGTGTATTGCGGGAGTCGACTCGAATCTCAGAGTCCATGAAATGCTCTCTGACTTTTTCTTTATGTACCGCTGAGAGTCGACTCTTGCTTTCTTTGGAGTCGACCTGCCAACCATCGGAGTCGACTCGCGTTCCACTGGAGTCGACTCGAATTTCAGACCCGAAAACTGCTCTCTGACTTTTCTGCCTGTGACTCCTAGGAGTCGACTCATACTTCCCCGGAGTCGACTCAGTAAACATTGGAGTCGACTCGAATTCCTCAGGAGTCGACTCGAAGACTATTCTTTCGAATTTTTCCTTTGATTTTACTCCTCCAATTTGAACCTTTTGAACTTTAAACTTGGGCCAATAAATTGTAGCTTTCTTCCAACTTTTCTTGAGAGCTTTGGAGGCCTTCTTGTGTTCTTCCAACTTGCTATGTTCCTTGCAAAATAAATATCTTTCTCCTTGCAACATAAACATTAGTATCTATACTTCAAGGTTTTGTGATCATCAAAATCAATCTTTGAATCAATCTTTGGGTCATCACATTGACTATTAGGATACTTTTTCACCGGTAGCCATGATGAAGTCCATTCGAACGTTGTTTGCCATTGCAGCTTATCATGATTATGAGATATGACAGATGGATGTGAAAACTGCATTCCTTAATGGATATCTTGAGAAAGATATCTATATAAAACAGCTTTAGGGTTTCACTTTCAGTGATGGTGATCACAAGGTCTGCAAGCTGCAAAGATCCATTTATGGACTAAAGCAAGCATCTCGGAGTTGGAACACTCGTTTCGATGATGTGATCAAATTGTTTGATTTCATCAAAAATGAAGAGGAACCATGTGTGTACAAAAAGGTCAGCGGGAGGGCTATAGTATTCCTCATATTGTACGTGGATGATATACTCCTAATTGAGAATGATATTCCCATGCTCACATCGGTCAAGTTATGGCTGTCTAAGAAGTTTTCCATGAAAGACCTAGGTGAAGCATCTTATATTTTGGGAATTAAGGTCTATAGAGATAGATCTAAGAGGATGCTTGGCCTATCACAGAAAATGTACATAGAGGAAGTGCTGAAGAGGTTCAGCATGAAAAACTCTAAAAGGGGATTGTTACCCCTAAGGTATGGGATAAATCTCTCCAAGAAGATGTATCCCAAAACATCTGAAGAGATTCAGCACATGAGTAGGATCCCTTATACATCGGCAATAGGGAGCCTCATGTATGCCATGCTATGTACTCGACCTGATATAGCACATGCTGTGAGTGTCATGAGTAGATATCAGTCGAATATAAGCGAGGAGCACTGGATAGCTGTGAAAAATATCCTTAAGTATTTGAGAAGGACTAAGAATATGTTTTTGGTCTTTGGGGGAGGCACAGAGTTAAAGGTAGAAGGATATACTAATTCAGACTTCATGACTGACCCTGATGATAGAAAGTCTACATCAGGGTATATATTCTTATGCAATGGAGGATCGGTAAATTGGAAGAGTTCCAAGCAACCGATTATTGCAGATTCTACCATTGAAGCAGAGTACATTGCTGCATCAGATGCTGCGAAGGAAGCATTTTGGTACAAGAAGTTTGTCGAAGAGCTAAGAGTCATGTCATCAGATGCCATAACCCTTTTTTGCGACAACAACGGTGCCATGGCACTGGCTAAGGAGCTGAGGTCTTACCAGAAGTCCAAGCACATAGAGCGGCGATTTCATCTAATTCGCGACTACCTCGAAAAGAAGTATGTAGAGGTGCAGAGAGTAGACTCCACTGATAACGTGGTGGATCCATTCACTAAGCAGCTGAGTCAGAAGAAATTAGAAGTCCATCTTAAAAAAATGGGACTTAAATACATATCTGATTGGCTTTAGTGCAAGTGGAAGATTGTTAGAAGTATGTCCTAGAAGCCAACGTGGCTGACGCATATTTGTAATCTGGAGCATAAATTTGTAATTTGACTCTTATTAATAAATAAAATTGAGCAATTTATTTTTCATTCATGTTTTGTATGTGTCCATGAATCGTCCAAGAAATTAATAGATGATGACACATATTCTCAAAGGAGTTGAGAATTTGAGGCATGTGTCATTAGGGATTAATTTCTAAATGCTCTTAATCGATGGATCCATCACGAGGGACGGTGATCAATCTGCTGAGATTAGTACACAGATCACTTAGTCAGATGGACGAGTCTCGAGTCCACGGTGTAGAGACATTGGAGTGATTATGCAAGTACTTGTTAGAGAACAAAGTACTGAGCATGACCAAAGATAGTAGTCACATGGATGTCTATCCACTCGTCAGTGACTACTTATGCTGCAGTTGTATGACTGGTCTTTTGACCTGCGATGCCTCAGCTATTCACTATGAGGTTGCTGTAGTTTGACGAGCATGTGAGCTTGGGCCCTAGCCATTCGGATCTTTGTAGTGCGGATTGGCTACAGTAGGATCATTTTGGAATAGGATTGCATCTAGATGGGATCTATCGACCTTGATAGATTAGGAGTGATCCTATATGATTTATGAGACTAAGTTCGATAAATTTGTGGCCAGGTATTTTGCAAAAAGAATTTTTCATATCTCGAACTGGATGTCGTATAAATTTAACATAGGACGGACGATGGAATTTGACGAGATATTCATAATGAGGATGATAGTGTTATTTTGATGATTAACACAACCATTGAGGAAATATCTAATTAAGTACTACAAGTTAACATGATACATCATTACTGAGTTCGACACTCTTGATACATTAGAAGAATGAGATCAATATGTCTTGCAATGATTAATAATGAGATAAAATTTGTGATAGAAAAGGGATAGTGAATTCTAAATTCTAATTCAGCAAAGTTTCAAGTGAAACGTACTCTTAAGGGCAAAATAATAATTTTCATTGTTAAGAGTATGTAGCACTATCATGGCATACATTCAAAATTGCTTGAAATATATTTCATTGATTGTATGGATGAGTCTAACCTTAAGATGCAGCAAAGTGTGGAATGAGTCGACCCCAACAAAGGTGGAGTCGACCCTAGCACATCATGGAACCATCAGGCACACCTCTGCGAAAATGGCATGGATGAACAGTAGTGGAGTCGACCCCAAGTATGCTTGAGTCGACCCCAGCTTCAAGCCTCAAGAAAACAAGTCTCTGAAATTTATTGAGAGGGCCGACCCCAACTTTCCTTAAGCCAACCTCAGATGGAGCCGACCCCAGGAATGCTTGAGTCGACCCCAACTAAACATGAGTCGACCCCAAGGCTATGTTGTTCAAAACTGTGTCTCTGGAATTTCTGAGAGGGTCGACCCCAATGGAACTTGAGTCGACCCCACTGTAGCCTGAGTCGACCTCAAAAAGAGTTGAGTCGACCCTAGTGAAAAACAGCTGAAATATAAGATTTTGTGATCCCTGAGAGGATCGACCCCACTGTAGCAGGAGTCGACCCTAGTGAAAGTTGGGTCGACCCCACTGGAAGTTGAGTCGACCCCAAGTCTGATGAACAGTGGTTTGAGTCGACCCCAGAAAAGTTAGGGTCGACCCCAGCACGGGTAGAAGCATAACGGCTAGTTCTGGAGAGGTACTTTTTGACCTTGCAACGGCTAGTAACGGATAGTTTTTCAAATCTAACCAATGAAAAGTAACCTAAACATGTAGAAAAGTATTTATAATGATACTATTCATCAGAGCAAGTGATCTTGTGCATGAAAATCAAAGTTCACTCAAGAAAGAAAAAGCCCTAGTATTCTTCATCAAGGTGCTTCATTCAAGAGTTAAAAGAAAGTGGTTGAGCAGATCAAAAGAGGCATTAAGAGCTCTACCAACCCTTGAAGAGTGAAGCATTCCTTGACAAAGAAGAGAAGAACCATATCAAAGCGATAACTATATTCTAACTCTTCTTTGTAGCTTATATTTGTTATATCTGCTCATCTAGGAGTTTCAACCTTCTTCTTCTTCTTAAAATCTTGTAAGGTTTGTTGGTGAGCCCGTAAAACCAACGGTGTAGGTTTGTTGGTGAACCCGTAAAACCAACGGTGAAGGTTTGTTGGTGAGCCCGTAAAACCAACATAGGTTTTTAGTGATCCCGGAAAACCAAGTGTAAAGGTTTTTGGATTGTGAGCCCGAAAAACAATCCAACTGTAATCCGCGAGATTATAGTGAATTTCCAAGGGGTCGCTTGGGGAGTGGATGTAGGTGCATAGGAGAGCACCGAACCACTGTACTTCTTATTGTTTGTATTGTTCTAAATCACTCACTCATCAATTAACATAATTAAGGAATCGAAAATTAACAAAAACCAATTCACCCCCCCTCTTGGCTTGTCACCTTGGGCAACAGATGGTATCAGAGCAAGGTGCTCTCATAGTATTTGTTGATCTTACGATCAAGAGTCAAAGATCATGACAACCCAAGTAGGATGTTCTATTAGCGAGGGACAATCCGCAAATAGACCACCCTTGTTTAATAGCACTAATTATACTTATTGGAAAGCTAGGATGAGGATATTCATTCAAGCACTAGACTATGACATGTGGAACATCATAACTAGGGGGCCACACACACCCACAGTTAGTATAGAGGGCACAATCATTCCTAACCCTAAAATGGATTGGAATGAGAGTGATAGAAGACTTGCACAATTAAATGCTAAAGCAATTAATGTACTTCACTACTCACTAGATATAAGTGAATTTAATAGAATATCCACATGCATCTCCGCTAAATAAATTTGGGATAAACTAGAGGTCACACATGAAGAAACTAATCAAGTCAAAGAGTCAAAAATAAATATATTAGTACATAAGTATGAATTGTTTAAAATGGAATCCACTGAGTCCATAACTGAAATGTTCACTCGATTCACTGAAATCATAAATGGACTAAAGAGTTTGGGAAAGTCTTATGTTAACTCTGAACTAGTGCGAAAAATTCTCAGATCTCCACTAAGAGTTTGAAAGGCCAAAGTAACTGTAATACAAGAAGCAAAGGATCTGAATATACTGCAATTGGAAGAACTTCTAGGATCACTCATGATCTATGAGCTGACTATGAAACAAAACTCAGAAGAGGAGGTTAAGAAAAGGAAGACCATTGCCTTGAAATCCACAGCTCCAAAGCAGAAAACTGCATCAGAGGAGTTCGATGATGAGGAGGAATATGATGAAGAAGGAATGGCAATGCTTGCAAGAAAATTCAGAAAATTCATGAAAGGTAAAAAGAAATTCAATAAAAAAAAACCTTTCGTAAGAGGTAGCTCAAGTCGGAAAAAGGGAAAAGAAAAAGAAAAGGAAAAAAAGTGCCAATATGCTATGAGTGTAACAAGCCCGGGCACTTCAAGATAGATTGCCCGGAATTGAAATGGATGGCAAGAAAATTTAAAAAGAGAAACCTCATGGCTGAATGGAGTGAAAGCAAAGAGTCAAGTTCGGAATAGGAAGATCAACAAGAGACGGCCCAAATCTGCTACATGGCCAATGACGATGAGGTAGATTTTGAACTTGAATGTGATTTTTCGGTAGAAGAGTTACATGATGCATTTTTAGAACTGATGGAAGAACACAAGAAGCTAATTTATAAAAATAAAGTTCTAAAAAATAAAAATCAATCTCTTATCAAAGATAAGCTGAAACTATCTAATAACTATGAAACATTAAGTAGGAGGTTCACAAATGAAATCAAGAATCTAATTGCTGAAAATATCAAGCGAAAAAAAGATGCAGAAAAATACAAATTCTTAGTGGACAAGTTTACACTTAGTTCAACTAAATTAAATATCAATCTTGATAGTCAAAAAGCTATATATGATTGGGCTGGTTTGGGATATAAAACAAATAGGAAGCAAAAATACTTAAAGAACATATTTGTGAAAGCCAAAACGAAAATATAACTTGTCATTGCTGCAATAAAGTAGGACACAAAGCATATGGATGCAATCTTAGAAAGCCTAGCTATAACAAATTGAGTGATAAAAGTAAGCTAAAGTCCAAGAAAATTTGGGTTCCAAAAGGAAC
This sequence comes from Phoenix dactylifera, assembly GCF_009389715.1. Lineage (NCBI taxonomy): Eukaryota > Viridiplantae > Streptophyta > Magnoliopsida > Arecales > Arecaceae > Phoenix > Phoenix dactylifera. Next base: position 29,466 of record NW_024068111.1, on the reverse strand, counting down.
ATCAAGTACTAACCTTAAAGGACCCAACATGGTTTGGGTACCTAAAGCACATTCTTGACTTTGATTGCAGGAGTGTCTTACAGCTAATAAGAGGGATAAACGATGGTATCTAGATAGTGGCTGTTCAAGACACATGACAGGTGACATAGAATAATTTGTCACTTTAGAATCTAAGGAGGGTGGAGTGGTAACCTATGGAGACAATGAAAAAGGACTTATCATTGGAAAGAGTAAAATCTATATTACTCCATCCACATTTATAGAAAATATTTGATTAGTTGATGGTCTGAAACATAACTTGCTTAGCATAAGTCAATTTTGTGATAAAGGTCTTAAAGTCACATTTGAAGCTTCAGTATGCATAATTACAAATCCAAAAGATAATAGCATTGTACTTATGGGACATAGGCATGAAAATATTTATATGGTAGATCTTCATGATTTAGGCAAGAAAAATGGATTATGCTTAATTACTAATGAAGAAAGAAAAAGTGAAACAAGTTGGCTTTGGCACCGTAGACTAGGACACGCTAGTATGGACTTAATATCAAAACTAGTCAAGAAGAATCTGATAAAAGATGTGCCGAAATTAATTTTTGAAAAAGACAAAATCTGTGGACCATGCTCATTAGGAAAGCAAACAAAATCATCCTTCAAATCAAAGAATATAGTATCAACCACTAGGCCCTTTGAACTCATACACATGGATCTATTTGGGCCTACTAGAACTGCAAGTCTATGAGGGAAAAAGTATGGACTAGTCATAGTAGATAATTTCTTAAGATACACATGGGTTTCATTTCTTGCACATAAGAGTGAAGCATTTTCAGCATTCTTGAAATATTATAAAAATATCATAACTGAAAAGAAACTCACCTTAATTGCAATTCGAAGTGATCATGGAACTGAATTTGAAAATCAACACTTTGAAGAATTTTGTAATAAAAATGGTATCTCCCATCAAATTTCAGCACCTAGAACGCCTCAACAAAATGAGGTTGTTGAAAGAAAAAATAGGACCTTGGCAGAGATGGCACGCACGATGTTGTGTGAGTCAAATCTTCCAAAGTACTTGTGGGCTGAAGCTGTAAGTACTGCTTGCCATATTTTAAATCGTGTTTTAATAAGACCTATAACCAAGAAAACTCCTTATGAACTTTGAAAGAATAGGAAGCCAACTGCTAAATATCTTAGAGTATTTGGATGTAGATATTTCATTTTAAACAATGGCAAGGAGGATCTAAGTAAATTTGATACCAAGTCAGATGAAGATATCTTTTTAGGATACTCTATATCTAGCAGGGCATACAGAGTATTCAACAAAACAACACTTGCAGTTGAAGAGTCAATTCATATCATTTTTGATGAGTCTGATAGCGAGTCTCCTAGGAGAGAAAATACTTCTGATGATGATGCAGAAATTCTTGAGTTCGAAAAATTGAATCTTAATGACGTACCAAATCAAGATAAAGAAGATGATCATGTACCATCACACTCTCAAGACTTGCAAAAGGGATGGAGGTGTTAGAAGTATGCCCTAAAAGCCAATTTGGCTGACACATTATTTTATTCTGGAACATAAATTTGTACTTGACCTAATTAAGTTGGGCATTCTTTTCATTCATGTTCTTATGTGTCCATGAATCGTCCAAGGAATTAATAAGATGATGACGCATATTCTGAAGAGTTGAGAATTTGAGGCATGTGTCATTGGTGATTAACTCCTGAATTGCTCCTAATCGATGGATCATCACGAGGATGGTGATTGATCTGCTGAGATTAGTGCACATATTGCTTTCTTTGATGGACGAGTCTTGAGTCCACAGTGTAGGAATGCTGGAGCAATTGTGCAAGTGCTTGTTAGAGAACAAGGGTACTGAGCGTGACCAAGACAAGAAGTCACTTGGATGTCTATCCACTCGTCAGTGACTTGCTTGATGTTGCAGTAGTGTGACTGGTCCTTTGACCTGCGGTGCTTCGGCTACTCATAGTGAGGTTATTGTAGTTTGACTGCACGTATACATGGTCTCTAGCCATATGGGTTCATGCAGTATAGATTGGCTGCAGTAGGTTCACTGTAGGAGTAGGGTATGCACCTATATGGAATCTATCGACCTTGGTAGATAAGGAGAGATCCTATGTGATTTATGAGACTGAGTTCATCAGACCTCGGCCGGGGCAGTATGCACAGTGGAGAAAGAGTTTTCCACTCTCGAGCTTAAGTCGAATAAATCTTGACATATTGTTGCCCAGAGATGGTCACCCAAGAGGGGGGTGAATTGGGTGTTTTAAAATTTTTAGTCTAATTAAACAATACACACAAGTGTAGGTGCAAAAATAAACTTAAAGTGGTAAGCACAATCAATCGCAAACACAGAGGTTTATAGTGGTTCGGAGCTTCCACTGCTCCTACATCCACTCCCTAAACACCTTTGGGAATTTTCCACTATAATCGGCGATTACAGTCCGGTAGTTTTTCGAGTGAACTACCCAACTCGTTGTTTTTACCCGGGCTAACAACGAACCCTACACTCCCCCAATTTAAACTAGGCTTGGGACGCCTAACCCTTGTTCCAAGTTCCTTGACTGGAACAAGCACAATGTTCAAGAGTTTTACAAGAATTTAAAAGCTTCTATGAAAGCAAATAAATCGATAAAGAACAACAAAATCGGAAGAACCCTCTTTGTCGTTGAAAGCTTGGATGATGGTGGTTCTTCCGATGTGGATCACGTCGGCTTGAATGCGAGCTTTGATTACCAAGTGGGAGTGAGTAGATGAGCACGAAATCAGATGAAGAAGGCTTGAATGCACTTGATTTCTCCTCTTGAAAGCACCAACTCCCTTGAGACTCTCTCTCTTTCTTCTCTCTTGAATGCTTTAGTGTTAGGTTGGTGAGAAGTCTTTTTCATGCACTTAAAAACTCCTTTTTATAGTTCTGCAAGCAATAGATCCGTTAGAAACAAAAATAGAGCCGTTAGGATTTCAAACAAAACCTGCGAAAATGTGTCAGTCGCGTCCTAGGCATTCCGGAGACGTCTCCGCTTGAACGAGAGACGTCTCGGCTGTATAAAAAATCTTTCGACAATGTCGGAGTCGACTCAGCGCTTTCTGGGGACGACTCCGAAGAAGAACAGCCCGATTTCTTGTTTTTCTATTTTTCTGAGAGAGCTGGCTCGCATCCCTCGGGGGGACGTCTTGGGATTTTTGTGCTTTATGCGTGGGGACGACTCCGCAACGTCGGAGACGGCTCTAACATTTTCTCAACGAAAAGCGGGTCCTCTGGAATCCCTGAGAGAGTCGGCTCCGCGTCCTTCGGAGACGACTCGCGCGCATCCCTTGAAATCGGCCTTTCTGCCGTCTCTGAGAGAGTCGACTCTGGAAAGCCGGGAGTCGACTCCGACCCTGCAAGACGCCTCGGCAGGTGCTGGGGACGTCTCCAGACGTCCCAGCTTCTTCTCTGCGTGCCAGAGACGTCTCTGGAACAAGCCGGAGACGTCTCGGCTGCCCCTGATCTGTTTTCTTCATCTCAAAAATCTTCAATAAATCCACCGAAAAATATGGGAACATGCCTTCACAATACTTAACAATATTCTTAGTTATACACCTGAAATGCTCAAGTAAATTGTCAATATAAAGGGAATTATACTCTAGTGTTTTGTATTCATCAAAATCCATTAGGGGGTCAACAATCTCCCCCTTTTTGATGATGACAATGTTGGGTTTCCCAGTACCCTAGGGCGCAGCGGAAGATACGGGATTATAAAATTTTCTTATAAGACCCATTATATGAAACCCTAATAAGCCAAGATCACCTAAATAGTATAACCAAATAATGTAGAAAATATAATCTTGGTATAGAAGAATACCTATCACGCTATATCCAATATGTCTGAAGATGTCCTAAGGTGCCCAAATGTTCACCCTCCGATGTTGATCCACACAAGAATGGGTTCAAGACTCTAGCTCCACCAAAATTTGATTCTATTTGTTCAATCCTTCCAAAGGATTTAATTGGCTGATTTTCCTTCACTTCCTTCTTCCTTTCTACCTCTAAAACATTCACTAGCCTTTTTGTCCTAAAGAAGACCCTCTTGTCTTGGGTTAGAACAAAAGAGAGAGACTTGTAAGAAAGAAGGGATAAGGGAGTGAGAAGGAGAGACTTTTTCTTTGATGATCTTTAGAACCCCAAGGCACCTCCTTATTTATAAGAGATGGAGGGATGCATCATAAAGAGATGCATCCCATCCACACACCTCATCATGATGAGGCATGTGCCAAGAGAGGCATCCCATTATGATGGGGTGCTAAGGAGAAGGGTGTATCAACTTCTTTCTCATGTCTCCCTCTTAAATCTTGATGATCCAAGTGCCCAAATGCAGTGAACCAAAGCCAATGGTCCAGATCTAGGCACCATCTAATGATCCAGATCAAGGCATCATCATCCAGGGTGCCATCCAATGGTCCAGAAGCAAGATGCCATCACCGATGGTCCAGATTCAGGCGCTGAGCAACGGTCCAGATCTTTCATCCAGAGAGCCATCCAGTGGTCCAGATTCAGGCGCTGACTAATGGTCCAGATCCTTCATCCAGAAATCCATCCAATGGTCCAGATGAAGGCGCCAACCAGTGGACCAGATCCTTCATCCAGAAAACCATCCAATGGTCCAGATGAAGGTGCCAACCAGTGGACCAGATCCTTCATCCAGGGAGTGATCCAATGGTCCAGAAGTGAAGGCCCTATCAAACCCAATCCAATTGGGTTTAACCAACTTAAAGAAAGCATTAAACCTAATCAAATCAGGTCTAATTAAAGCCAAATGGGTTCCAACTCTTGGCTAACCCATATTAGGTCATGATCTAATCATATTAGATCAACCTAACCTAAGAATCAGATTCGAATTTAATTTGAATCAGGAGCTAGGGTTTGCAACACGTGCTAGCATGTTCATCTTGCAACATGATCTAATCCAATTAGACCCTTGATCAATTCCCTTGTGTGTGACCCATTGGGTTCCTTATCTTAGCCAGCAGTAGGTGCAGGTGCAAGTTGACCTAACCTGATTAGAATACCTCTAATCCAATTTAGGTTCAATTTAGTGCTAAACCTGACTTAGCAATCAGAACCTTTCTGATGCTTTGATCTAATCAAACTCTTTGATCCGATCAACCCACAAGACATGATTGACGTCTAGCAACGTATCATGTCTACCCGGAAGATGAGGATGTATTGGACAAATCCAAACATACCCTTCAGTGGCAAGTTACTGTGCAATTCAATCCCTCAGTCATACTACATCCTGAATAAGTGCATGAGTATGGATCAATATCAAACTCAATCACTTATTCATGTCTCTCTCAATCTTTTATATGATAATTCAAACAATGAAACATTAGAAACTCTTTCTAATATTCATTTTGCTTTGATCAAAGGCTTCTTGAATCATCATAAGATTAGAGTAAGTAGGATGTTACCTTCTCTTACTAGAAGTGACTGATTCCTTGTTGACCTACTCACAACCTTCGTACAAAATCCACCATATCCAGAATACCCCATACACAACGCAATGTCGTGAATGAGGGTAAACCAAAACATAGCTTCAAGTGCACAAGGTACCATGGTGATCTCAGGTCTAAGGATCACTTGCACAACTCCCACTATAAGAACCATCTTTTGATAATTAAGTAAGAATCCATAAGATGTTCTCATGGCTGGTCATTTCAGTGAACTCATTCCTCTAATGAGCACCCACATCTTTGTATTAGTGTCTCACACAAGTGATTGTGAGATCAATCACCCTCTACATTGAGCATACATAAGATGTGCCAGTCTTTCCGGTAATATTGATCCCCGACTCAATATACCAATTTGACTAGGAATATTCTAAATTAGGATTTTAGGATTTTAGGTCTCACTAGTATGATCTCATCATAACCCTAAAATCAATGACCTAATTTATGGGGTTCATCATCCAATAATAAAATAGATAAGCAGCAAATGATGAAACACAGTGCCTTTATTGATATATATCGAGTGTCAAAGTACATGATTGGGAGGATTACAAAGAAAAACCCATCAAATGATTGGCTTATAGGGCATCTACTCTTTCAATCTCCCACTTGCACTAAAGCCAATCGCCCTTATATGTTAACTGTTGGGAACCCGCCTATGCCGCTGATATTTCAAAACAAAAATCAGATTGCAGCGGAATCGGCATAAGCGGGATCGACGTTTATCGCATGAACGCTGTTTCTAGACCGTTTGTAGTTAAGATAAGGATTAATACTTTTAAAACCTTTAGGGAGATCAAATCTTCACCTTGTGTGGGTAGATGATCACCGCAAACTGAAGCTCGTGGTTTTAGGTTGAGGGTTCGTTTGAAGCCGTTCAAACGTCCGGCCTCTACAGGTATCCACACGAAGCAGAGGACCTGATCAAAGATCTCTTGTCTTCCCGGGGTGCTAGCTCCCTTGCAAAGACTTCTTTTGATAGCTGATCTCCTCTCTTTCTTTCAACTCTTGAATATGCTTGAGAGGAGGAAGAAGAAGGATGAAGAAGAGGATGAAGAAGAATCCCCAAGCAGCCTTCTTTTCTTCCTTGCGTTGGATGAAGGAAGGGAAGGGGAGGAGGCCGCCAACACTTGGATCTTCTTCTTCCCTTGCTTGCGGCTGAAGCAAGGAGAGGGAGAGGGTGGCCACGGCACAAGAGGGAGGGGAAGCAATGCCACTAGAGCGCCGGCTTCATAAGCCTTTTTATAGCCATCTAGGGTTCCTACTAAGTAGGAGCCCTAGACAACTTTCCAAAGAGGGGGCGCCGGCCCCCTCTCTTGTGCCGCACCATGTGTTCAAAGGGGGAGGGGCTTGCGCCCCTCCCTCTTGGTAAACCCTAGTCCACCTCAATTAGGGTTTGCATTGCCCTAATGTGGTCAAGCCCTAATCCAATTAGGCTTAGTCCAAGGGTGAACCAATTTGGATCCAATCTAGGTAAGTCCTAATCCAATTAGAACTTAAATCAATTTTGACTCAAATGAACTCTTCAATCCTAATCCAATTAGGAGTCTTATTGATTCATTAGATTAATAATTAATTGTGACTTAAGAAATCCTAATCCATATTAGGACGTATTTAATTTTAGTCCTAATCCAATTAGGATTCTTACTTGAATCCGAAGTCCTAATCCAATTAGGATTTCTAGGAATCCTATTCCAAGTAGGAATCCAATTTTAATTCAAAACTCCTAATCTCATTAGGATTGCAGGAATTCTATTCTAAGTAGGAATCCCAGTCCTAATCCAATTAGGACTCAAGGAATCCTACTCGAAGTAGAACTCTTGTTTCAAGTCCAATTAATTAATTCCTTTTCCTTCTTCAACTTCTTATCAATCGAATTGTTTACTCGTGATTCATAATCACTTTTCAACCATCGGATCGGTCAATACTTCTAGTGTGTGTGACCCCATAGGTTCTATTCTGACTGGTAGTGAGATATATTGTGATCTCTATCACTATATCATTGAAAACTCCTTTCAATGGGTTGGAACGATTCCAACTCAACTCATTAGGGTTTATCGATCATCGAGACAATTCCTATGAGTCCCACCATCCACCAGTGACACCTAGCAGCATGTAGTGGCTACCCAGCAGAATGGAATGATGAACCTCTAGGTGCAGTTGTCATGTGATACAGTCCTACTATCGTGGATTCCTACAGGACGGAGGTCATGGACAACTCGTCAAACCTCATCGTCTGTCATATGTGAAGATTTATTCGACTTAAGTTCAAGAGTGGAAAACTCTTTCTCCACTATGCATACTACCTCGGCCGAGGTCTTACGAACTCAGTCTTATAAATCACATAGGATCTCTCCTTATCTATCAAGGTCGATAGATTCCTTATAGGTGCATACCCTACTCCTACAGTGAACTTACTGCAGCCAATCTACACTGCATGGACCCATATGGCTAGAGACCATGTATGTGTGCAGTCAAACTACAATAACCTCACTGTGAGTAGCCGAAGCACCGCAGGTCAAAGGACCAGTCACACTACTGCAACATCAAGCAAGTCACTGACGAGTGGATAGACATCCAAGTGTGATGACCCAAAGATTGATTTAAAGATTGATTTTGATGATCACAAAACCTTGAAGTATAAATACTAACGTTTGTGTTGGAAGGAGAAAGATAGTTATTTTGCAAGGAATATAGCAAGTTGGAAGAACACAAGAAGGCCTCCAAAGCTCTCAAAAAAAGTTGGAAGAAAGCTACAATTTATTGACCCAAGTTTCAAGTTCAAAGGACTCAAGTTGGAAGAGCAAATTCAAAGAAAAATCCTAAAGAATAGTCCTCGAGTCGACTCCTGGATAGTACGAGTCAACTCCAGGGAGTAACAAGGCAGAAACACAGAAAAGCTATTTTGGACCCTGAGAGCCGAGTCGACTCCTGAGGAACTCGAGTCGACTCCGATGGTTGGCAGGTCGACTCCAAAGGAAGCTAGAGTCGACTCCCAGAGGAAAACAAGCAAAAAGTCAGAGAGCCAATTTCAGACACTGAGAGCCGAGTCGACTCCCGCAAAATCCGAGTCGACTCCGAGGCAGCGCAACCCCAAAGACAGAAGACGGCATTTTCGTCCCTGAGAGGCGAGTCGACTCCAAGACAGTTCGAGCCGACTCCAAGGCAGCGCGACCCCAAAAGACAGAAGACTGTTTTTTGGATACTGAGGGCCGAGTCGACTCCGAGACAGTTCGAGTCGACTCCGAGACAGCACGAGCCAAAAGACAGAAGCTCGGGAGTTCGGACTCTGAGCACCGAGTCGACTCCCAGAATTTCCGAGTCGACTCGAGTAAGCAAAGTTGACAAATGCATCCATGGATTTCTTGGGATGAGCCGACTCCAAAAGTGCAAGGTCAGCTCCAGATTTTGGCGAGTCGACTCCGGGTTAAGTCGAGTCGACTCCCAGTCGAGAAGACCACTTTAATTCAAATCTGGAACAGTTGCCGAGCCGACTCCAGAAAAGCATGAGTCGACTCCTGCTACAGTCGAGTCGACTCCAGATCGCGCGAGTCGACTCCGATCCCAACGGAAACTTTGTCAGGAGTTGCAGACTGTGGACAACGGCACTATTTTTATCTCTAACGGCTAGATTTCTGGTTCCACGACATGTAAAGCTATAAAATCAAGAGGAGAGCTAGGGGAGACGGTATGGAAGTGGGAGAAAACATTTAGAAAAGAGATCTCAATGAAAAATCTCCCAAAAGCACAAAAGGGCCATTCAAAGCAAAATAGAGAGAAGAAGAGCATCCGAGTGAATCCCAAAGCTTTCTCTCCAACTGTGTGCTGCCTCAGTGATCCTCTACCTCGTGCGAAATCAGAAGAGGGTCAAGTAAAGAAGAAGCCGAGTTTCCTCATCTACACAACTTGTTTGAGGGCTTCTCTTTACTCTATTTGTTCATATTGTTATATTTGCTTGTTTAAGAAGCTTTGATTTGTTTTAAACCTTTGTTTTAATATCTTGTAACTTGATTCAATCAAGGGATTGAATCAAGGGGTTAAGGTTTATTGGTGAGCCAAAGGAGAAAACCAACGGTGTTAGGTTGTGGTTGGTGAGCCTTTGGGAAAACCAACTGGGTTGATTGTGAACCCGAAAAACAATCGTTGTAAGGTTGTGGTTGGTGAGCCTGTGGGAAAACCAACTGGGTTTGATTGTGAACCCGGAAAAACAATCGGTTGGTTCTAGTCGGTGAGCCGGTGAAAACCGACCGAGTTCGTTGTTATCTCGCAAAACAACAAGTTGGGTTGTGAGCTTGTAAAACAACCGGCTGTAATCTGTAGGATTATAGTGAAATTTCCAAGAGGTCTTGGGGAGTGGATGTAGGTGCTGGGGTGCACCGAACCACTATATGTTTGTTGTGTTTGTGATGCTTTTTGTCATTGTCTATCTTGCTCACTTACTTACCTAGATAAATTGCCTGCTTAACTCTTATCCGCGCATCCTTTAGTTGCAAGCATATTCAATTTACTTAATCAAGTCTCATTCGATAAATCAACGTATTGCTAAGTTTAAATTCCACTGTGCAACTATACAACTTAGCATAATTAATTGAAAAGTGTTAGAAGTAGCTTAAAAGTTTTAAAAGACCCAATTCACCCTCCCCTCTTGGGTTGTATCTACTGGGCAACAAGTGGTATCAGAGCAGGTGCTCTAAGATTAATTATTGATCTCACGATCAAGAGCCAAAGACCATGACAACTCAAATATATAGTTTTCTAGAAGAGGGACAATTAATTGATAGACCTCCACTACTTAATAGCTTAGACTACACATATTGGAAAGCACGCATGCGCATTTTTGTTCAATCACAAAACTATAAAATATGGAGTATCATTATAAATGACTCTCATACACTCTCTCAAGCTGTCAATGAAAAAGACTTAGCACAATTGAATGCTAATGCTATGAACATTCTATATTGTGCTATCCATGAATCTATATTTCATAAGATTTCTGCATGCTTATCTGCTAAGAAGATCTGGGATACTTTAGAAAATATTTATGATAAATCTCAGATTAGCTCACATGTGCTTCAATTACATACTAACAATGAGACTGCAGAAAAAAGTGTTGAATCTCCCACCTCAGTCGAGTCGACTCCAAGTATTTCAGAGTCGACTCCAATAAGGCCCGAGTCAACTCCGAGGCAGAACAGTTCAAAAAATAAAGAGTTCGGTGATGAAAACAAGGATCCATTTCCAAACACAGAAAGATTCAAAAGCTTCCTAAAGACAAAGAAGAAGAGGAAGCAAGAAGAAAGGAAGAAAGAGATAAAAAGCAAGAAAGTCTTGACCAAGGAAGAGTCAAGCAAGAAATTGAAAGCTAGGAGCAACAATGATGATATTAGCTCCAAAGAACTACAAGAGGTAACTAACTTGTGCTTCATGGCACAAGAAGATAAGGTAAAATCTGAATCTACCTTTATATCAAATGATTTTCAAGAAGAATTCTCTTATGATGAATTATTAAATGCTTTTCATGATTTGTATGGTGAATGTAAAAAATTAGCTATAAAGAATAAAAATCTTAAGAAACTAAATCTGAAAATTTCAAAAGAAAGAAACTCTAGTGATGAAATACAAGATAAACTAAATTCTGAAAATAAAAGCTTAAGGTTAAATTTAGAACAATTGATTCAAAAAAATCAGAGTTTAATTAAAGAAAATCAAAACTTAAGTAAAGAAATTAACCAATCAAAATCTCTTATTAACAAATTCAATGTAAGTTCAGAAAGATTAAAAATAATGTTTGAAAGCCAATGTGTTGCTTATGATAAATCAAAATTTGGCTTGACTCCTTTACTTAATAATAAATCTCTAGAGAAAAAGGTTATCAATTCACCAAGCAAACCATTAAATAAGATAACTTATTTCAAACATGAAAAGAATGGGCATAACAACTTTACCTATCGTTCTAACATAATTAAATCAAGTGGTAAAGTTATTACAATTAAACAAATCTGGGTTCCAAAAGGAACCATATGTCCTAACTCTCAAGGACCCAAGCAAGCTTGGGTACCCAAAATGAAAATATGAGGATGTAGATGAAGGTGTGCCAAGATACCCATAAAATAAATAGAACTTTCATACAAATGGGTGCTCTAGACACACATTAAAGGGTGAAACTTAAATACACTTATGAAAAGTAATTAAAAAATAATAATAATGAAATCAGTAACCCTTGCATCTCATCATTACTTTTGCTTTAGTATTTGATTAAAATATGAATTGCAAGTATTGATCAATTTTGTGATATAGAAAATACTTTTGAAAATATTATCAAATCACTTCATTTTATAGTATGATTTACTCACTATTGGATAAGTTGCTAAGAATAACTCTATGAATTCTTTATATGCTTGATTGAGAGTTTTTATCCATGGCATTATTGTTTATCGATCATAGATATGAAAATGTGCACTTGGTATGCCTTTGAATATATGCACTATGAATACCAAGATTAAAGAAACCATCTTTGGGATATAAAATCAACTCATGCTAGTATGTACTTAATCTCAAAAGACCTTGCCATTGGCTTACTTAGAGTATCTTCTGAAAGGTCAAAGTTTACTATGCATGTTAACTAAGGAAACAAATAAAAATCAATTTCTAAATCTAAAGTTGTTGTTTCCAACACTAAGTTTTCAAAAGCTTACATTGGTTTTGTTCTTGGCACTTAAATTGAAATATTTTCTGCATTGGCACAAACTCACAAAAAGGGATCAAATGAAAAAGGTTTGCAAACTATGAAAGTAAAGAAGTATCATGGCATAGTGTTGAAAACCAATTTTGTATTAAGTTGTGCACAGAAAATAATATTGAATGCAATTGTTTCTGCACCAAGAACACTATAAGTAAAATAGGATCAATAGAATCCTTGAAGAAATGAAGAAGGCAATGTTGTATGATAGTCATCTACTTAAATGATTTGTTAAAAGCTATCATCATTACTTGTCATATATATGGTTTCTATTAGATCTATTATTGATGAAAACTCCATTTGATCTTCTGAAAAATAGAAAATGATCTATTGCATATCTTTCATATTTTTCAGTAGCTTATGATATGTTTGATATGGTCTTTTGAAAATAATGCCAAATCTGATAAAGATATTTCTATCCTTGGATATCATTCATCAAGCAATGCGTATAGAATATTCAATGAAAAGATTCTAGTTGAAGAAATATCAATTCAGTTTATTCTTTATGAGACTAATGATTTATTATCAAAATACTAAAATCAAATTATATATGTATATGGTTAATCTTTTACCTATAACAATCTGAAAACTTGTTAATGATTAGAACCAAATTGAGTTCTTCAGAAATGCACTTAATGAAGAAAAATTGATAACTACTAAAAGACTAAATCAAGAAAAGATGAAATAGATCTTGATGAAATTCTTGCATGATTAGAAGTAAAGATCACCATTATCATTTGCTTGCTTATGAGCTTTATATTCTGTCAAATGAATGTGTAGAATACACTTCTATGTGGTTATTTCATTAAAAAAAAGATCTATGTAAAATAACCACCTTATTTGAAAACATTCATTACAAATATGATAAAGCAATTTGTGATTTGGAACAAGCATCAAAAGCATGATAGAATAATTATTTTATCATATACCTAATAGACCAGATTATGTGATCATTATGTGCCTTTGTGCAAGACTTCAATCTAACTCTAATGAATCATAATTTATTGATAACAAATGAATCATAATCTGAATTTTGATAGAAACAATTGTTTAAGGCAATTTGATCAAAACTTAGCTAGCATGCCTTATTGATAATTATCTTAAGCAAATAGAATCTAAGTTAAATTGATGTTGAAAATAAGAAATTGATTTGATCTTGATAAATCTTTCTATTGTCTCACATGCTTGTCCTTGAACCTTCTTGGTTAATGAAACTATCTCTTAAGTTCAAGTGACATGTGTTTGCTTATATTTAGGCAATCTCTTGAGTAAAGTGACTCAACATTCAATTGTTGTCATATCCTATGATTGAGTCACCCAGTTAAGAAATATGCTCTATGAATGTTTTGTATCTTGAAGAAACTAATGACTTTCTTTCAAGAAAGAAAAGGAGTTTGTTAATAATGCAGGATCCTTGAGCAAGAAAATGAGAGATTTCTACTTGAAGGATATCTCCATGTAAGATACAATAAACATTCACATGCAAACAAGAGAGAGGACCTTCATCAGCCAAAAGTTCATACATAAGAAATCTAGTAGGTATTTGACTGAAGAATGTAGAATGAATTGGTAATTCTAGATACCTCTCTCATAAATTAATTGAGCAAAGTCAATAACTTAAATCTTATTATGGCATGATTAAGATCTTTAATTGTTAATTTTTGATATCATGTATATATATATATATATATTGATTGACTTATACTTTTAGAAATTGTTTCATGGTTTGCCCAAACTAAAATATATCTTTGCCTATGTCATAACCATGAAATACACAAGTTTATGCTTAAAATTTTGATTTAAAATAACTTGTGAGAAATTATGAATCCATGAGCTTAATGAAAATATTGTTTGCATGATATACATCTATATGATACATAAGATTATTTCTTTATTCTGTTCTTTCATGTAAATTACTTGGGAATAACAAAAAGAGAGAGAGATAAAGAAAAAAAATGGATATTATTCAAGAGAAGGCAAGTACTCCAATCTTAAGCAAAAGCAAAAACAAGCATAATATATTCGACACATTTGTGATACTTGTGTGAGCATTCTTTTGGAAGGGATAAAATTCGTAATTAATTACACTTAAATAGAGAGAGTTTCAAGTGAACATTTTAACCTTTCTATATTGCTCATCATAGGGATGGTGCCAATGGGGAGGCTAGTGGTAGTACGCGGCACTATTTGACCCAACTATTCGGTGTAGGGCATATTAGGGACGGCACAAGAGGGAGGCTAGTGGTAGTACCTCGTGCCCCTTCCAACTCCACCGGATAGGGAGCAAATAGAGTATAGAGCACAAGAAAGTAAAAATGAATGACAAAGTAAATGAAAGTATAAGAAGAATCAAGTCAAGCTTTAATCCCTTGGAAATACACCTTAAGAATGAAATCAGTGCAAGATTATATTTAAATAAGGGGAGTTTATTTGAAAAGAATTGATTTTGGTCCTTGACATGCTTATTCTTAATATTTCAATGTATGACTTAACACATAATCTATTTTGCATATGGCATGATGTCTTGAATTATGGGTTCTCAATATTTTGTAATGCTCCATGCTTGGATAAGTTGATTGGAATATGTCTTAACTTTGCTCACAAGTTTTTGCTTCACCCTTGCCTCAAACTAACTTGTGTTCCAATGCTTGAATGGTTGAAATACTACATAAAGTTTTTAAGTAATATTAAGAAGAAATTTTAGTTTTATCATTCACGATTATCTTTGGAAGTTAAATAGATTTACAAAAAGAAGAAGAGAAGGATACTTCTATTTAGGCAAAATGAATTGATCTTGATCTATCTTTCTGCTTGCCTAACTTTGATACATAATGTCCTAATACTTATTAAAATATCCTCCATTGTGTATCGAAACTCAATATTAAATATAAAGATTCTGAAAGTGCTCTAATGTTATTGAAATATGTGTTTTCAATCTTAGTGATTTAAAATGAGCTTCAATGTGAAAGATACATATCTCAAATCATGATTTAAAAGCCTCTATTGAAAATCTTTATAAAATTCAGAATCTGATTTTGTATAAAAGCTTAAACTCAATATGATTCTTAGATAAAAACTACAGTTTAAGAAAAATAGAATAATTCTGATGCCTTGATTGTTTGCCCCGATACGCATCTGAAACATATCATTTCTTATCCTTACAGTGTACCAATATTGGTCCAAATGATGTGTCTTTCGATGATCTTGATTGCAAACAAAAATTTCTAAATATATAATTTTATTTTGATATTAAAAAGGGATTTATTGTGTTTCATGTATACATTGCTGAAAAACTGTGATTAAGTAATTGAGTTCTATAAATCTATATACCTCAATGATCATCTATATGTTTTTCTCTCCTACATTCTTCAAGACTTCCATCAGAATATATATAGAGTGAATGATCTTAAAGCTAGAAATATTTCAGCTCACTCAAATGATTCTAAAAGAAAGAAAATGTAAATGCTTTTGAAAGAAACTGAGCTTAAAATGAATCATTTTCTGTTTAATATTTCTATACATTTTCTCTAAGATTAAGAGAAAGCATAACTTGTTCTTGAAGGATTAGAAAGAGTAATTGCCACAAATTTTGAATAATACTAGATTACTCTACATTCTCGATATCATAGAATTTCAGTCTTATTCACATTTATCATTAAAATCTGAAATTCAACAATAGAAAAGAATGATTAAAGAAGAATGCATCTTTTGAGGGGGAGCTTTAGATATTCAGTATCTTTTTATGGATTGATTTTAATGAACCTCCTTATATTGCAAGACTTGCTTTAATTATATAATGAGTTTATACCTTGAGATGAGTTCTATAAAGGTTGTCTTATCTCAAACATTGAGTCTTATGAAAATAAGCTGAAACTTATAGAAAATATATTTTTTTTTGCGATTGACAATTTTACTGAACATTATCTTCCAATTCTAAACTCTTAAATGGAATGATCAATTGAGGGGGAGAAAGAAAATCTTAGAAGGAGACATCTTATGGAACTTAATCGCATAAATCTATAACTAAAGGAGAGAGAAAGCATACTAAATGAAAAGTGATCCTAATGCTCTCCAATATGTATCATCTGAAATTTAATCTGAAAATCTTTATGATACACCTTGAGGCTTGTTATTTGGTTAATATATCTTATGCATAAATCATGAACCAAATTGCAATTCAAATAGTTGATCTTAAGAGCCTCTAATTTAATAAAAAAGGAGGAGTATGATATGTTGAATTTGCTTGAGTATCTTTTAGAAAATCTATTTTGAAATTCACTAATGAGTCCTAATTGGCTTGCTCTTTAGAACTTCAAATTTTATGCCAATTCATATTTTTATGTATCAAATTGTGCTTATTTTCTAAAGAAATAAAAGAAAGTCTTTAAATGAGCTCTAAGATGTATCAAAAATTGCATATTTTGGTATTTGTGCCCCAATGTTCTTATTATCATAAAAGAACTTTGAAATCATTAAGAATTAATGATCCAACATGATGATATGTTTTTCAAGTATATGAGTTTTGCACTTATACTCTGAAAATTAATTAAATTGCTCTCATGTTGATAAAATACTTAATATATTGGGCAAAAGATCTTAAATGAACGAGCTTTCATACTTATTATTGAAGAGAGGTTAGATTTCCATTCGTGCTTTCTTTGAATATCATTCGTGGTACTTCTTGAATTAACTTAAGAAAGATTCTATCTACACTTGAGTTGAAAACTATCCTTGGAATCACATTCGATGTGTTCTGCTCTGAAATTATCTTAATTGGCTCTGATCTATGCTCATTAATCTTATTCTAATATTATTGCCTTGAGTTATATAATTCATATCCTTGCAATAATTTGACATGCAAATCAGAGTACAATAAGAAAAAGAAATATTTGAGTAGTCTTATCTTTGTGCTTAATGTTTCACTATCTTTTTGATGTTGTCAAAAAGGGGGAGAAATACCTAACTATATGTTCATAATGCTTTATATTCTGTATGTTCTGAATTGAATACAAACCAGCTTAAATTTAGATATGTTGATTATGTTAAGCTGATTAAATCTAAAGCATTATCATGAAGTATGTTTTAAATATATATGTTTTCTACTTCATGCAACTTAGCTATGCACTACTTCTAGAACACAATATATTTTATATTGCATATACTCCAAGTTTTGTCATCATCAAAAAGGGGGAGACTGATGACCCAAAGATTGATTTAAAGATTGATTTTGATGATCACAAAACCTTGAAGTATAAATACTAACGTTTGTGTTGCAAGGAGAAAGATAGTTATTTTGCAAGCAATATAGCAAGTTGGAAGAACACAAGAAGGCCTCCAAAGCTCTCAAGAAAAGTTGGAAGAAAGCTACAATTTATTGACCCAAGTTTCAAGTTCAAAGGACTCAAGTTGGAAGAGCAAATTCAAAGAAAAATCCAAAAGAATAGTCCTCGAGTCGACTCCTGGATAGTACGAGTCGACTCTAGGGAGTAACAAGGCAGAAACACAGAGAAGCTATTTTGGACCCTGAGAGCCGAGTCGACTCCTGAGGAACTCGAGTCGACTCCGATGGTTGGCAGGTCGACTCCAAAGGAAGCTAGAGTCGACTCCCAGAGGAAAACAAGCAAAAAGTCAGAGAGCCAATTTCAGACAATGAGAGCCGAGTCGACTCCCGCAAAATCCAAGTCGACTCCGAGGCAGCGCAACCCCAAAGACAGAAGACGGCATTTTCGTCCCTCAGAGGCGAGTCGACTCCAAGACAGTTCGAGTCGACTCCAAGGCAGCGCGACCCCAAAAGATAGAAGACTGTTTTTTGGATACTGAGGGCCGAGTCAACTCCGAGACAGTTCGAGTCAACTTCGAGACAGCACGAGCCAAAAGACAGAAGCTCGGTAGTTCGGACTCTGAGCACTGAGTCGACTCCCAGAATTTCCGAGTCGACTCGAGTAAGCAAAGTTGAAAAATGCATCCATGGATTCCTTGGGATGAGCCGACTCCAAAAGTGCAAGGTCAGCTCCAGATTTTGGCGAGTCGACTCCGGATTAAGTCGAGTCGACTCCCAGTCGAGAAGACCACTTTAATTCAAATCTGGAACAGTTGCCGAGCCGACTCCAGAAAAGCATGAGTCGACTCCTGCTACAGTCGAGTCGACTCCAGATCGCGCGAGTCGACTCCGATCCCAACGGGAACTTTGTCAGGAGTTGCAGACTGTGGACAACGGCTCTATTTTTGTCTCTAACGGCTAGATTTCTGGTTCCACGACATGTAAAGCTATAAAATCAAGAGGAGAGCTAGGGGAGACGGTATGGAAGTGGGAGAAAACATTTAGGAAAGAGATCTCAAAGAAAAATCTCCCAAAAGAACAAAAGGGCCATTCAAAGCAAAATAGAGAGAAGAAGAGCATCCGAGTGAATCCCAAAGCTTCCTCTCCAACTGTGTGCTGCCTCAGTGATCCTCTACCTCATGCAAAATCAGAAGAGGGTCAAGTAAAGAAGAAGCCGAGTTTCCTCATCTACACAACTTGTTTGAGGGCTTCTCTTTACTCTATTTGTTCATATTGTTATATTTGCTTGTTTAAGAAGCTTTGATTTGTTTTAAACCTTTGTTTTAATATCTTGTAACTTGATTCAATCAAGGGATTGAATCAAGGGGTTAAGATTTGTTGGTGAGCCAAAGGGGAAAACCAACGGTGTTAGGTTGTGGTTGGTGAGCCTTTGGGAAAACCAACTGGGTTGATTGTGAACCCGAAAAACAATCGTTGTAAGGTTGTGATTGGTGAGCCTGTGGGAAAACCAACTGGGTTTGATTGTGAACCCGGAAAAACAATCGGTTGGTTCTAGTCGGTGAGCCGGTGAAAACCGACCGAGTTCGTTGTTATCTCGCAAAACAACAAGTTGGGTTGTGAGCTTGTAAAACAACCGGCTGTAATCTGTAGGATTATAGTGAAATTCCCAAGAGGTCTTGGGGAGTGGATGTAGGTGCTGGGGTGCACCGAACCACTATATGTTTGTTGTGTTTGTGATGCTTTTTGTCATTGTCTATCTTGCTCACTTACTTACCTAGATAAATTGCCTGCTTAACTCTTATCCGCGCATCCTTTAGTTGCAAGCATATTCAATTTACTTAATCAAGTCTCATTCGATAAATCAACGTATTGCTAAGTTTAAATTCCACTGTGCAACTATACAACTTAGCATAATTAATTGAAAAGTGTTAGAAGTAGCTTAAAAGTTTTAAAAGACCCAATTCACCCCCCCCTCTTGGGTTGTATCTACTAGGCAACAAAGTGACTTCTTGTCTTGGTCACGCTCAGTACCCTTGTTCTCTAACAAGCACCTGCACTATCACTTCAGTGTCCCTACACTGTGGACTCAAGTCTCGTCCATCCAGAAGGAAAGTGATCTGTGCACTGATCAGATCGATCACCGTCCTCGTGATGATCCATTGATCAGGAGCATTTAGAAATTAATCACCAATGATACATGGCTCAAATTCTCAACTCTTGAGAATATGCATCATCATCTTATTAATTTCTTGGACGATTCATAGACGCATAAATAATATGAATGAAAAGATGCCTTTTATTTATTCAATAATAAATAGTCAATTACAAAATTATGTCCCTAGAATTAACAATATGTCAGCCAGATTGGCTTCTAGGGCATACATCTAACAATCTCCCACTTGCACTAAAGCCAATCAGTCATATATCTAAGCCCCATCTTCTCAAGGTGGGCTTCAGTCTTCTGCTGACTTAGCTGCTTAGTGAACGGGTCTGCCACGTTATCCGTGGAGTCTACTCTCTGCACCTCTACATATTTCTTCTCAACATAGTCGCGTATGAGATGGAAGCGCCGCTCTATATGCTTGGACTTCTGATGAGACCTTGGCTCCTTAGCAAGAGCTATGGCGCCATTATTATCGCAGTAGAGTGTTATGGCATCTGATGTCATCACGTCCAACTCTGCAATGAATTTTTTGAACCAGAAGCCTTCCTTAGCAGCTTCAGAGGCGGCGATGTATTCAGCTTCCATAGTAGAATCAGCAATGATCGGTTGTTTAGAACTCTTCCAATTCACCGTACCACCATTGCACAAGAACACATATCCAGATGTTGACTTCCTATCATCGATGTCAGTCATGAAGTCTGAATCTGTGTACCCTTCTACCTTTAACTCTGATGATCCTCCAAAGACCAAGAATAAATCTTTAGTTCTTCTTAAGTACTTAAGAATATTCTTCATAGCTGTCCAGTGTTCTTCACCTGGATTCGACTGATATCTGCTTGTGACACTCACAGTTAGGGCTATATCAGGTCGTGTGCATAGCATGGCATACATGAGGCTCCCTATTGCCGATGCATAAGGGATCTTGCTCATGCGTTGAATCTCTTCAGATGTGTTGGGGCACATCTTCTTGGAGAGATGAATTCCATGCCTAAGGGGTAAGAGACCCCTTTTGGAGTTTTCCATGCTGAACCTTTTCAGCACTTCCTCTATATACATTTTCTGTGATAGGCCAAGCATCCTTTTAGATCTATCTCTATAGACCTTTATTCCCAAAATATAGGATGCTTCCCCAAGATCTTTCATGGAGAACTCTTTTGACAACCAGACCTTGACCGAGGTTAGCATGGAAATATCATTCCCTATCAGGAGGATGTCGTCCACATACAGTACGAGAAATACGACAGCACTCCCACTAACCTTTTTGTAAACACACGGTTCCTCCTCGTTTTTGATGAAATCAAACGTTTTGATTGCATCATCGAAACGAGTGTTCCAACTCCGAGATGCTTGCTTTAGTCCATAGATGGACCTTTGCAGCTTGCAGACCTTGTGATCTCCATCACTGGAAGTGAAACCCAAAGGCTGTTCCATGTAGATATCTTCATCAAGATGTCCATTTAGGAAAGCAGTTTTCACATCCATCTGCCAGATTTCATAATCATGAAATGCTGCAATGGCAAGCAATGTTCGGATGGATTTCAGCATGGCTACAGGTGAAAAGGTCTCCTAATAGTCAATGCCTTCGCGTTGACTATACCCTTTCGCCACAAGCCTTGCCTTATAGGTCTCTACCTCTCCATCCGAACCTATCTTTCTTTTGTAGATCCATTTACATCCAATAGGTACAATACCTTCTGGTGGATCTACTAAGGTCCAGACTTGGTTGGAATGCATGGAGTCTAACTCTGACTTCATGGCTTCCAGCCATTTCTCGAAATCGATATCAGATATCGCCTCGTTGTAGGTTTTGGGATCCTGTATGTGATCCCTATCTCCCACTAGGAACATTTTCTCGGTATCCTCTTCTAGTATACCTAAGTATCTATCGGAAGGATGGAAGACCCTACTAGATCTACGAGGTGGTCGAGGGACATCGTGTACTGGCTCTGTACGAATGGGTTCAATAGGATCCATGACTCGTTGCTTTTTAGAGACTTTCTCTTCAAGCTCAATTTTCCTCCCACTGCCTCTATCAAGGATAAACTGGTTTTCCAAGAAGATGGCATGACGGCTCACAAACACATTGTGATCCTCTGAGATGTAAAAATTGTATCCTAATGACTCTTTAGGATATCCTATAAAACGAGCACTTATGGTCCTAGCCTCTAACTTGTCCGCCTGTAGTCTTTTGACGTGGGTCGGACATCCCCAAATCTTGAGATGACCAAGACTTGGTTTCTTACCATGCCATATCTCATACGGTGTGATAGGAACTGATTTAGAGGGAACTCTATTCAATAAATAAATCGCTGTGAGTAAGGCATCTCCCCAAAAGAACATAGGTAAATTAGTGAAGCTCATCATGGACCTGACCATATCCAATAGGGTCCGATTCCTCCTCTCTGACACCCCGTTGAGTTGAGGTGTACCCGGAGGAGTCCATTGTGAGACTATGCCATTGTCCTTGAGATAGTCCCGGAATTCTCCACTAAGGTATTCTCCTCCTCGATCTGATCGAAGAGCCTTAAGGGTTTTTCCAGTTTGTTTTTCTACTTCATTCTTGAACTCTTTGAACTTTTTAAAAGATTCAGACTTGTGTCTCATAAGATACACATACCCATACCGTGAATAATCATCGGTAAAGGTAATGAAGTACGAATAACGTCCCCTGGATAGCACATCGAATGGGCCACATACATCTGTATGTACTAGGGTAAGTATTTCAGTGGTCCTCTCCCCATGTCCTACAAAGGGTAATCTGGCCATTTTTCCTTGAAGACAGGATTCGCAAACTGGATATGACT
This sequence comes from Phoenix dactylifera, assembly GCF_009389715.1. Lineage (NCBI taxonomy): Eukaryota > Viridiplantae > Streptophyta > Magnoliopsida > Arecales > Arecaceae > Phoenix > Phoenix dactylifera. The sequence goes on along the minus strand of NW_024068111.1, from coordinate 6,969 downwards.
CGGAAGTCAATGAGCCGAGAAGCCCATCTTTATCCATTTTGTTCATTCTGTCCTCTCCAATATGGCCAAGCCTGAGGTGCCACAAATATTTTTGGTTTATCTCATCCCTGGATCTTTTGGATCCTTTGGCATTCACTACTTGCTCAGACACATTTATAGATACATCCATATGCAAATGATAGAGACTGTCAATCATAAAACCACGTGCGACTATTTTATTTCTTAAATAAATAGAACAGCAGTCTTTGTCAAATGTAAAAACATGACCTTCCTGTGCTAGACATGAAACAGAAATCAAATTTCTGCTAGCAGCAGGTACATAATAGCAGTCTCTAAATAATAAACTAAAACCAGACGGTAGTCGCAGATGATAGGTGCCCACAGCCACAGCAGCAACTTTTGCCCCGTTGCCAACCCGAAGGGTTACCGCACCTTCCGCCAGCCTTCTACTTTCCTTTAGACCCTGCATGATAGTGCATAGATGAGCACTAAAACCAGAATCTATAACCCAACTAGAAGTAGAAGAAACCGTTAGATTAGTTTCAATTATGAGCAAGTCTATACCTTCTGAAGGTGTGTCAGTCTTCTTGTTCTTCAGGCTCTCGAGGTATGAAGGACAGTTCCTTTTCCAGTGGCCGTCGACATTGCAGTGGAAACATTTTTCTTTGTCATTAGCCTTTTTCTTTTGAACTTCGTTCTTTGGCTTCTTGTCTTTCTTCTGCTTCTTCGCAGGCTTCTTTTTCTTCCAAGCAGACTTTCTCTTGGAACCAGAAGTCAACTCAGCAGCAAGGACATTGCCCCTTGAACCTTTCAAGGCTCCCTCAGCAGTTACCAACATGTTGATCAGTTCAGTCTTAGTGCATTCAATCTTATTCATGTGGTAGTTTACTATAAACTGACCAAATGAATCAGGAAGTGACTGTAGGATCAAATCCACTTGCAATTCCTTGTGCATGTTCATTTCGAGCTTCTCAAGCTCCTCTAGGTCCTTGATCATAGTCAGAACGTGATCATGGACAGACTGCCCTTCGCGCATCTTTGTCTTGAAGAGCCTTTTGGACACTTCAAAACGAGCTGTGCGACTCTGCTCACCATACAACTCTTGCAGGTGTGCTAGTATGTCCCTAGCAGTCTTGAGATTCTCATGCTGGCATTGGAGTTCATTAGACATGGATGCCATCATATAGCACTTGACTCTAATGTCATCATCCAGCCATTTTTGATGCATCTGTCGCTGAACATTAGTAGGACGTGCTGGTAGTGTGGGGATATCTGAATCGAGTATGTAGCCTATTTTTTCACAGTCCAAAATAATTTTGAGGTTTCTAAGCCAGTCTTTGTAATTGGTTCCGGTCAATCGGTTGGTCTCAAAAATACGGGTCAAAGGGTTTGAGGCTGACATTGTATCTGCAGAGAGTAAAGATTCTAGTTAGACTTTTGTACTTGATCCTAATCTGTTTTAAGGTCTTTTAGAACAAATGTAACTCCCACTATTTTCTCGAATCCCTCACACTCCCCTGGTAGGAAAATGGAAATCCCACACGACTAGGGTTTCTAGTGGGTACTGCGGTCCCACCAATTTACATGCCACCTCACCTAACAGTTATTGGTGACACATAGATTGATGAATGTACAACTCTTGTACAATGCTTCTTAAGCATGTTGCTGTTAGATGTATGCCCTAGAAGCCAATTTGGCTGACACATTGTTGATTCTAGGGACATAATTTTGTACTTGACTATTTATTATTGAATAAATAAAAGGCATCTTTTTATTCATATTATTTATGTGTCTATGAATCGTCCAAGAAATTAATAAGATGATGATACATATTCTCAAGAGTTGAGAATTTGAGCCATGTATCATTGGTGATTAATTTCTAAATGCTCCTGATCAATGGATCATCACGAGGACGGTGATCGATCCGATCAGTGCACAGATCACTTTCCTTCTGGATGGACGAGACTTGAGTCCACAGTGTAGGGACACTGAAGTGATAGTGCAGGTGCTTGTTAGAGAACAAGGGTACTGAGCGTGACCAAGACAAGAAGTCACTTGGATGTCTATCCACTCGTCAGTGACTTACTTGATGTTGCAGTAGTGTGACTGGTCCTTTGACCTGCGGTGCTTCGGCTACTCACAGTGAGGTTATTGTAGTTTGACTGCACACATACATGGTCTCTAGCCATATGGGTCCATGCAGTGTAGATTGGCTGCAGTAGGTTCACTGTAGGAGTAGGGTATGCACCTACAAGGAATCTATCGACCTTGATAGAAGAGGAGTGATCCTATGTGATTTGTTAGACTGAGTTCTAAGACCTTGGCCAGGGCAGTAAAGTGGAGAAAGAGTTTTCCACTATCGAACTCAAGTCGAATAAATCTTGACATATGACAGACGATGGGGTTTGACGAGTTGTCCATGACCTCCGTCCTGTAGGGATCCACGATAGTAGGACTGTATCACATGTTAACTGCACCTAGAGGTTCATCATTCCATTCTGCTGGGTAGCCACTACATGCTGCTAGGTGTCACTGGTGGATGGTGGGACTCATAGGGATTATCTCGATGATCGATAAACCCTAATGAGTTGAGTTGAAATCGTTCCAACCCATTGAAAGGAGTTTTCAATGATATAGTGATAGAGATCACAATATATCTCACTACCAGTCAGAATAGAACCTATGGGGTCACACACACTAGAAGTATTGACCGATCTGATGGTTGAAATCGTGATTAGGAATCACAAGTAATCAATTTGATTGATAAGAAGTTGAAGAAGGAACAAAGGGAATTAATTAATTGGACTTAAACACAAATCCTACTTCGGGTAGGATTCCTAGAGTCCTAATTGGATTAGGACTAGGAATCCTAGTTGGAGTAGGACTGGGATTCCTATTTGGAATAGGATTCCTACAATCCTAATGAGATTAGGAATTTTGAATTGGATTCCTACTTGGAGTAGGATTCCTAGAAATCCTAATTGGATTAGGACTTCGGATTCAAATGGAGTCCTAATTGGATTAGGACTAAAATTAAACAAATCCTAATTAGATTAGGATTCCTTAAGTCCTAATTAATTATTAATCTAATGAATCAACATGACTCCTAATTGGATTAGGATTGAAGAGTTCAATTGAGTCATGGTTCATTCAAGTCCTAATTGGATTAGGACTAGCATAGATTAAACCCAATTGATTCATGATTTGGTTAAAGCCTAATAGGATTAGGACTTAGCCATAAGAGGGACACCTAATCCTCCTTAGAGGAGGATTAGGGCATCACAAGAAGGAGGGATCACGCCCCTCCTCCTTCCTCTTGTGCGGCATGAAGAGAGGGCGGCGCCCCTCTTAGGCAAGTTGTCATGGAGCTCCTAAATGTTAGGAGCTCCACTCCCTTTATAAGGAGGACTAGGGCCGGCCCCAAGGTAAAGAACCTCTCTCTCCTCCTCCTCCAAGCCGTGGCCATCCTCATCCTCCCTTGTTTCAGCCGCAAGCAAGAGAGAAGCCAAAGAAAGGGTGGCGGCCTCCTTCCCTTCTCTTCCTCCATCCAACGCAGGGAGATAGAAAGAAGGCTGCAGGGGCTTGGATCTTCTTCCTCTTCTTCATCCTTCTTCTTCCTCCTTCTAAGCACAATCAAGAGTTGATTGAGAGGGAGGACATCAGCCATCAAAGCTATCTCTGCAAGGGAGCTAGCACCCCGGTGAGATAGAAAGCTTGGATCGGATCCTGCTTCGTGTGGATACCCGTAGAGGCCGGACGTTTGAACGGCTTCAAGCGAACCCTCTTCCAAAACCACGAATTCAGATTTGCGGTGATCATCTACCCGCGCAAGTTGAAGATTTGATCTTCCTAATAGTTTTAAAAGTTTTAATTCTTACCTAATTACGAAAGGTCTCGAAACAACGTTCATGTGATGAACGTCGAACTCGCACATGCCGATTCCGCTGCCATTTGAAAAATTTTTGAAATATCAGCGGCATGGGCGGGTTCCCAACAGTGGTATCAGAGCCTAGGCTTCGTAGATTAAGGTAAGAATTAAATATCTAAAGGCATAATAGATCTGAAAATTAAATGATCATGCATGCTGAAAAATTCTGCATGCAGATTTTTCAGGGGTGCTGATTTTTACATGCTGATTTTTATGTGATAAAAAGATGATTCTAAATGCATTGTTAATGGGATTACAAAGTTTAGAATCATGATTAGCATGATCAGTGACCTATGTCATGATACAATCAGTTAGTTTTCAGATCTGAAAATTATAATTGTTGCATACGGTGATGATCATAGGATTCAACCCCTTTTGGTATCAAATGTAATGACCTGCGATGTGATCTGCGATGTCATGTAATTTTTCAGATGCTTGCATGCATCTTATTTGATGTTTTGAGAGGCCTGCGTGCCTCCTAAAAGGAGATGTAATTTATTTTTATTTTATTTTACATCTGGTTGTATTTCTGTGATGTGATGTACATCAACGATCAAGTTGAAGCAAAGGCATGAGATGAAAGGTGATCCAAGCGGTTGATGGCGATGGGATCAAGGGTTGATCAAGGATCGAATCAAGGAGGCTTGGAACCAATTCAAGAGTTGAAGACCACTTGATCGATTGATGTGCATGTGCTTGTAATACGACCTAATTAGAATCCATGATCATCACCTAGTTAAAGTTTAGCTTTAATTTGATGCTGCAATTATAACTGCCTGTGATGTGCCGTTTGCATGTGATGTAAATGCGAGTCGGGTAGATAGGTTTACATGTGATGTAGCAAACCCAATTGAGACCTAAATCAAAACCTCCTCAATCAAGTCGAGAGTGAACCGACATGAGCAAGTCATATTAGATTAATTGATCTAATTGGTGTCTAGGAAAGCATGAAAGGTGGTTACTTAATTAGGACCTTACTCTCTGAGTAAGGGGAGCCTCCCACCTGCTTACCTGGCCAATTGTTCGATTACCTCTTATGAAGGGCTCAAGTTGCAAACACTAAGACCTGATTAACCAATATTAAGTCAATAGGTCTTCCACTGTAGTAGAGCTGCTAAGGCCTTTCTGATGTTGATTTGTCTCGGCTGGACACAGTGGTCAAGTTGCATTGGGGGGCTGGACCTCTCTATAGACATGAGATGTTGTAGGGTAAAGGTGGGGTTGGGCACCAATAACTGTTAGGTGAGGACCCAATGACGACTTTATTCCTACGGTTATACAGTGGGTCTGACTTAACTAAGAAATGAGACCAATAACTGTTAGGTGAGGTCTTCATGGCTTAGAGACCAAGTTGCACTGCAACATGCTTGAGAAGCATTGTACAAGAGTTGTACACTCATCCATCTATGTGTCACCAATAACTGTTAGGTGAGGTGGCATGTAAATTGGTGGGACCGCAGTACCCACTAGAAACCCTAGTCGTGTAGGATTTCCGTTTTCCTACCAGGGGAGTGTGAGGGATTCGAGAAAATAGTGGGAGTTACATTTGTTCTAAAAGACCTTAGAACAGATTAGGATCAAGTACAAAAGTCTAACTAGAATCTTTACTCTCTGCAGATACAATGTCAGCTTCAAACCCTTTGACCCGTATTCTTGAGACCAACCGACTGACCGGAACCAATTACAAAGACTGGCTTAGAAATCTCAAAATTGTTTTGGACTGTGAGAAAATAGGCTATATACTCGATTCTGATATCCCCACACTACCAGCACGTCCTACTGATGTTCAGCGTGAGATGCATAAAAAGTGGTTGGATGATGACATTAGAGTAAAATGCTATATGATGGCATCTATGTCTAATGAACTCCAATGCCAGCATGAAAATATAAAGACTGCTAGGGACATATTGGCACACCTGCAAGAGTTGTATGGTGAGCAGAGTCGCACAGCTCGTTTTGAAGTGTCCAAGAGGCTTTTCAAAGCGAAGATGCGCGAAGGGCAGTCTGTCCATGATCACGGTCTGACCATGATCAAGGACCTAGAGGAGCTTGAGAAGCTCGGTATGGACATGCACAAGGAATTGCAAGTGGATTTGATCCTACAGTCACTTCCTGATTCATTTGGTCAGTTTATAGTAAACTACCACATGAATAAGATTTAATGCACTAAGACTGAACTAATCAACATGTTGGTAACTGCTGAGGGAGCCTTGAAAGGTTCAAGGGGCAATGTCCTTACTGCTGAGTTGACTTCTGGTTCCAAGAGAAAGTCTACTTGGAAGAAAAAGAAGCCTGCTAAGAAGCAGAAGAAAGACAAGAAGCAAAAGAAGGAAGTTCAAAAGAAAAAGGCTAACGACAAAGGAAAATGTTTCCACTGCAATGTCGAAGGCCACTGGAAGAGAAACTGTCCTTCATACCTCGAGAGCCTAAAGAACAAGAAAGGTGACATACCTTCAGAAGGTATAAACTTGCTCATAATTGAAACTAATCTAACGGTTTCTTCTACTTCCAGTTGGGTTATAGATTCTGGTTCTAGTGCTCATTTGTGCACTACCATGCAGGGTCTAAAGGAAAGTAGAAGGCTGGCGGAAGGTGCGGTAACCCTTCGGGTTGGCAACGGGGCAAAAGTTGCTGCTGTGGCTGTGGGCACCTACCATCTGCGACTACCGTCTGGATTTAGTTTAATACTTAGAGACTGCTATTATGTACCTGTTGCTAGCAGAAATTTGATTTCTGTTTCATGTCTAGCACAGGAAGGTCATGTTTTTACATTTGACAAAGACTGCTGTTCTATTTATTTGAGAAATAAAATAGTCGCACGTGGTTTTATGATTGACAGTCTCTATCATTTACATATGGATGTATCTGTGAATGTTACCGAGCAAGATATGAGTGCCAAAGGATCCAAAAGATCCGGAGATGAGATAAACCAAAGATATTTGTGGCACCTCAGACTTGGCCATATTGGAGAGGATAGGATGAACAAAATGGATAAAGATGGGCTTCTCGGCTCATTGACTTCCGAGTCATATCCAGTTTGC